>NC_056729.1:312116689-312199255 GCF_019279795.1 Protopterus annectens
TTCTGTAGATAGATAAGGTGTTCAAATCCAGCACTGGTTAACTAATGTGACTGTGTGTACTGTCATGTGCAATTGTGTCGTGATGATACGTCTTATGTAAATTTCCACTTAGAAGGCATATTTACATTGGCAGAGGATTAGCCTATAGATTTTATTATCCCCAGGCAATAAATAGTTTTGGATATGCAATGCTTACATCATACTATCAAAAATGAACACATCACAGTCCTCATATGAGTTATCATATGGCACTGGCCATTGATACTGACTGCTGTGCATATGTCTTTGTCATAATATGTAAAGAAGGTTTCTAATACATGTAGTATGTGTAGCTGTGTAGTGTTACCATGCACTTCCATTCAAATGTGCACTGTCACAATTGTAAAACATCTCATGTGGTGTGTTCAATTCAGGCAGTGTCCTGTACCTTATGATATTAGGTAGCCTTTTAAATCTAGCCATTACTCCTTAGATTCACATGCGTCAATATGTTTGCACATGTGTAGGTAAGTATCAGTGTTGCCAGCCAGCTATCTGCTGTGTACATGTATGACTTGGCGCTCCTATTACAATGATTTCTGCTCATTTTTCACCCAGAAATGCTTTATTAGATACTGATGATGCCATTAAATGACATTTAGCTTTCCCATGAGAACTGCTAATGCTTTTCCTGTGGCATGAGGAGATATGACTATGTTCTGTATGTTGTATGTTCAAATCAATGATTATCTACACATTGTGCATGATGACCATTTTCCCCCTAACTGTGATGGTTGCATTACACATCACTTATGCTTCGATACATACCTAGCAGCAGGCAATGTTGTGAGAAACACAGATATAGAAACAGTATTTAAAAGAAATGACAAGCACACATCTCCCTTGCAGTAATAACATGATCTCATAGTTTCAAAGACCAAAATATCTCAAAATTGCAGCATCAGTGGCACTATGGTGTGCTAATTCTTCTTAATATCATGTAGCTTTTGTCTTGATGTTGTCAGGTATTCAAAACCTTCATTCTTTGATTGTAAGAATTGGGTTTCCCAATGCTGTTATACATGAATGACATCCAGAGGTGTTATAATGTGTACAAATACAGTGGGAAAAATCTTCTCCAGCCCTTTTATCTCATTCAAAATGCAACACAATCAAATAACTTCACACAGGTGGAGTCTTAAGAGCTTTGTTAAGAATTCTACTGCTCCCCATGTGATTCATAAACATGTTGGTAGCTGATAGACTTATATTTCTTGCTGTTCAGTTCCAGCAAAGGCCAACAGTCTATGAATGTATTGACATTACATAAACAACACTCCATGTAGTTGTTTTTGCTCAGTTTGTACTTTAGAAAGAAACACAAACCCCTGGATTCAGCAAACTTCCATGCAAGAATAGGTTATTATTGCAAGGAAGGGACCATTCCCGTGCAGCACGGCAGCGCACCATGCATGTATGAAGGCGCACTGCCATGCTTTAAAATGAATATGGTTCTGTGTGCAAGTGCAGGGGGCATGTCCAAGAACAGTGCTATCACAATACACACATCCCCTGCACTCAAGAATTGCTGTTTGGCAATTCAAAATGAACGAAAGTTTCCATGGACACTTTAGTGTCTGTGAAGAAAATAACAGACAGCCATACCTCCCAACTGTACAGATTTTCACATAATGTCTAGATTTCTGCTTTTTATTTTTGGTGTGTTCCCCCTAAAATCTACATCTGTCTGGCAAATAGCTGGGAATTGAAATCATTATATAATAACAAATATTTTAGTTTAAGACTCTAAATATAGCAGAAAATTCATGCTAATGCAAAGCCTGTCATTTTATCAATGTTCTAAGTGTCTAATATCAATATTTAAAATATATTCCTTAATTTTTTTCATCTGCGCAATAAAGTTTAAGCATAGCTGAGCAGGTGTGCCCATCACACAGCTATGCATAGCAGAGATTAAACATTAAAAGAAGCTAAACAGAAGTATAGACAGTAGTAGTAGTGAAACTGTAATAGCATAATGATTAGAACATATGCCTAATATGCAATCATGGTTCGTGCACCATAGCAATCAATGCATTTTCATATGTGAAACACAACTAAAATGTATTTTTTAAAAATAGGTAGTGAATATTATTATGTATATGCTAACCAGGGTGGTGTAGTAGCCCTAAACATGAGGTGTCAATGAAATTTAAAGTTTAAGCAGGATTTAGCATAGCTAAGTGGATTTGTGCACTGGTAAGCAAGGCTAAGCATCTACCCCTTTAAGCAATAGTTATCTTAGCTAAGCAGGTTTGCCCAGTGCTTAGTTCAGCAGTTTCAAATCTGTCCAATCACAGTAAAGGGTGGGAAATTAGCCGTATTTAGACCATGCAGGTGGAAATACAGCTCATAATCAGTTCTAGCTCCCCACTGTAGGCACTATAGCAGGTGTAGATGAAGGTGTGTGCTTTCAGGAGCAGCGCTAGAGCATTCAGGAGTCCAGGGTCATGGTTGGACTCCTCATTAAAGACCATGAAGGGCAACTGCTGCAGGACCAGTACCAGAGCTCCCAATACAAAGTGGAGGCCTGGGACCAACTTGACAGAGATCTCTCCACTGCCACTGGCATCCCTTGGACTGGTGAGATGGTCTGGCACCACTTTGCTGACTTGAGGTGGAGAAAGAGGGACCTTTTGGACCAGTGGGTCCAAGATGTCTGAGCAGGGAATGCTCCAGCCATGTGTAAATATTAGTCAAAATAAGTGTCCTCCAAAGTCCAGCTATTGGCTGATAATAATAAAAAAGAGTGAATTATCATATGTGTGCTCTTACACTGATGTTGTTGGTGTGGAGAGGTCAACAGAGGTCATGCAATCCTGTGCTTTGTAATAAAGGAGAAAGTGAGGATTGTTCCCCTCTTCCATTTTTAACCAGATTGATTGCCTTCCCATGTGTTTATTATCCTCTGTAAATGTATGTTTAACCCAACTTTTTTGCCATTAAGATGATAGTGCCAACACCAGCCTGTGTATGTGATGGATAGGTATGCATATATATTTTCTCTTTTCTCCTGTACAGCTGCAGATGAGAGGGCTGTGAACTTGGAAGCCCATGCCAGCAGGCTGCTAAGGCTGCATCGCTAGGCTGGTGAGTAATAATTTAGCTGGTATTATGTAGGACAAATAAATAAAAAGTAGTAGAATGTCACCTTGCAGTATTTAAAACTTGGTATGCTTTTTATTGACTGAAGAAGCCAGTAGGAGAGTAATAGTGACATACAGGTTATATATCAATAAAAGTGTAATTACTTGTCAATAAAAGTGAAAACCCCAGACTGATTGTGTTTACTCTGGTATTGTATGACCGGAAAGTTTCATGCACCAAGATCTGATATCAGAATAGTAATGTTGTGTTAACCACTGTTTTCCACACTGTGCTATGTCAAAAGGTATGTATAGGAATGTATATAAAAGAATGCTGTAATCACAAAGTGAGATTACAACCAAGAGACAATTAGAAAGAAAACATTCAAGGAAGTGACAGCAGTTTCTCAATAGCTTGTTATAATGAAACAAAAACATGTTGTATTTTTAGCAGAAACAGACATGGTACTAATCTCAGGAGTGTTAGTAAGATGGATGCATACTTTTAAGTAGGATTTTGTGAATATGTGTAGAAACAGTCAGGTAGTGTCAACATAAATTGCCTCCACAGATCTTCCAGGTGAATGAAGGTATAAAGTAGTTATAATAAGCCTGTAGTAATACAGTGCCCCAAGGCTGCAAATGACAGCAAGATAAGTGCATATACCAAGTGGTCTCCCCCAAGAAATGTTCAAAGGTGTCATGCTGTCACAGCTACTGGCCCCTGCTACCAACAACCAGGGTGACTCGATCGAAATCAAGGCAGAGTATATCAGTAGCGCGCGCACGTGCACTCCCACACACACACACACACACACACACACACACACACACACACACACACACACACACACACACACACACACACTGTATGAGTGCACATATGTAACTCTAACTATGTGAATATGGGTAGAAACAGTCATGTATCATTAACAGACCTTCCCTCCCCAGGTCTTCCAGGTAAGTGAAAGTATAAAGTAGGTATAAGAAGGCTGTAATTATATTGTGTACAAACATATCACTGTCCAACCCAAGGCCATAGTTGTTGTAATAATACCTGTAGAGTAATGAGTAGAGCAATGATCTTCAAAGCTGTGACCACTGCAAGAATCTACATTTGTTAACTAACATCACTCTCTCTCCCCTACCTTATATTCACCGATAATCTAAACACATAAATGAATGGGTATGTTTTCCACCAAACCTACTGTTAGGACATGTATCCTGTTGTTCTACAAATGTTGAAATGCTTTCCAATTAATGTTTCCTGTTCAAATACTGTCATTGGTGGCCTGTTGCTATCAATGTAACCTGCATGCTGGTGTAATGCCCACTGTGGCTCCATATATGCATATGTTCTGTTTGCTATGCAAATGTTCCAAATCTGTTTTTCTGGATTAATGGGAATACTCATGCATACCGTTATGACTAATCCTGGAATGTATTTACCATTAGTAACTAACATCTGCTCTAAAACAGCAACAACATAGCACGTCAGGGAAGGCCGATCCCAGCGGATCTACCTCTCCCACCTCATCTGGCAGTGGCACCAGGCCACAGCACATCTGGAGCCTGGGACATCCTTGTCTGCTGGTCCTCCACCACCTTTGTGTGGAACTGCCTCAGGAGATGGGGCCAACCCCCCCCCCCCCTGGGTGCGGGTGCAGACAGGATCCTGTCACCCGAAGCCAGGTCTGGGGTCTGGTGCATAGCAAGCTCTGCAAGGAATTGGAAGATCTGCTACACCAGCTTGAGGGCTGCATGGTGCAATTAGAGGGTCAGCTTGCCCCTCCTGTTCAGCCCCCAGCACAGCCTCCTTCAGGGCTGTGAAGGTGTAGTGGTGACTGCTCATGGGTGGAGACCTCAGTTCCACTGTATCCATTTGGGGGCTCATAGGCTTCCGATTGCCAAACGCCCCACCCTGTCCAAGGTGTTTACTCCCTACATGTATAATATACCGCACCTGTATGCTGTCTTGTCTGTCTTGCCTGTCTTCCTACCCAACCTACCTCCCCAAATATACCTACTATCCTTCCCAAAATCCCACTTGCACCTTAAAAAAAGGGCAATTTGTTCCCCCCATAAAATGTCTCCCCATACATAGCTGTCCATTTCACAAGCATATATGTATATATATATATATATATATATATATATATATATATATGTATTTGTGTGTGTCACAAGCATAGATTTTATATATATATATATATATATATATATATATATATATATATATATATATATATATATATATATATATATATTTATACATATATATGTAGTGCAGTCGGACATTGGATCCACACTCTGAACCTCTTACTGCAACAAATCTGACCAATGGCTGTCTAAATAGGAATGAAGAGAACCTCTTTTAATTATTGTCCTTTTCCCTTCCTCCCAAGCAGAACTGTTTTGCTTTGTAAGAAAATAATAAGGCCTGCCAAGTCTTTAACCCAGGGCCCTGTAAACCATGATCAAAAAAATGTACTATTACACCATCTGAGCCCTATGAAATAGTGATGACATTTCAAGCATATCAGTTAGTATAGTCATTCAACAGTAAGGAAAGAAATCTGTAGAATCAGTCAGGTACTCTTTATATACATGTATATATGTGTGGAGATGCATATATGTGGAGAAATCTATATATAGAGAGAAATATACATTCACATTTATATCCACATATATGCATACATACATATACATAGAAAGGTAAATAAATACATATATATATATATATATATATATATATATATATATATATATATATATATATATATATATATATATATATATATATATATATATATATGTATATGTATACATAAATATACAGAAATATATGACAGCTGCAAACACACACAATCAGAGGGCCATGCTGCTGAATGCTAGAAGTCTAAATTTGAAAATGCACTCACTGGAAGTATTCTTTAAAATGGGGAACAATGACATCTGTGCTGTAACAGAGACCTGGTTAAAGGCAGCAGGAAGCACCCCTGCTCTACCAGCCTATAACTCATTCCACAACTTTTAGCTGCAGAACTTGGACTGAAGCTCCAAAGGTGGTGGTATTTTCATATTCTTTAAGGATGCACACATCTCCAGAGTGGTAGCCCAACATTATGCATTACAGATATTCCAGGTGTAGCTAACATTGGGTAAGACAGTGGTTCAGGTTGTAGCTTGCTATAGGTCCCCAAACATGTTCCAAGACTCACACTTCATGTCACTAAACACCCAAGAGAATAGTAGTGTCCAACCTAAGACTCTCATACTGGTTGACTTCAACTACCCCACCATTAACTGAGAAAGCTACTCATGTACCGATGCACATGTCCATCACATTGACCTGTTACTTCATAACATGGGCGACTGTTGTTCTACACAAATAGTCAACTCCTCCCTTGTTATATCTGAACACAAATTAATCACCTTTGGAAATTTGCAGCCCCTCACCCTCCCTGCAAAGATAACCACCATGAAAAGCATTTCCAAAGCTAACTATGGCCTCATAAAAACAGATATCGCTAACCTCACAGCAGCCATGCAAATGGAGACTAGTTGCATGACACCTGAATTAAACAACAATGCACTATGAACATGTACACAAAGGCATCAATACCTCCATACCCAATACAACCAGGACCCTCACCTCCAAAAAAAGGAAGCTGATCTGGTGGTGCCCTGCTATAAAGAAACTGTACAACAGAAGGAGGGAACCAGTATGGAATAAGGTGAAGTCCCAAGACTGGAAATAAACCCTTATCAACCTTAATTAAAAGCTGAGATCCCTTATCAAATACTACAAAGTTAGCTGTGAGAACAGAATTGGAGCATATAGTAAAGACAACCACAAGGCCTCATACAGTTATGTAAAGACTCTCCATAACAATACCAAGATCTGTTCTGAGCTACTAGACAATGGTACCTCCCAGACTGAGCCAACAAATAATGCCAATATACTGGTTGACATCTTGAGTGCAAACTTTTCCCCTCTCCTTCCCCCTATAGGTCCAATAACAATACCAGTATACTGCCAGGCACCCAGTATTACTGCAGTACAGGTTAAAACACCATTGTCCAAGGCCAAGAATACAGCTTCTATGGGACCTGACAATATCTGTGGCTGTGTTCTACATGAACTACAGAGTGACCTGGCACCTCACCTGTGTGTCTTGTTCAAGCACAGCCTCACCTCAGGCTTTGTCCCTCCTGAATTGCACACTGCTACAATCACCCCTCTCCACAAACGAGGTGTGACTACAGACCCTAGGAAATATTGCCTCACAAGTCTGTTATGTGAAGCTATGGAATGCATCATCATGCACCTAATAAACAGTGATATGGGAATCTGCAGACTCAGGATCCCACACAGTTTACTTTTGTGAAGGGTAGGTCATACCTGCTCATTCAACCTGGTCAACGTCTTGGTGTCAATCATCTGAGCTGTGGATGAAGGCAAGGTGGCACATATAGCCTACCTTGATTTGGCCAAAACCTTTGATAACATTCCCACCTCAGGAATCATGCAATAACTCACTAAGTTGGCATCAATCCCTATATCACTAGATGGGAGCAGAGACATAAACACAGAGGTAGATTGGACATACTGCTGTCATACATTGAGACAGTTGCAAATGTCACTAGGTTTGTTGTAACATCCTTTATGAGGAATACAATGTTGGTAATGCCAATAGATGCATTTATTGACTGCATTCTCTAGAGTCCATAACTAATTTACCAAGGACACCAACTGTCTGGGGAACAGACAAAACATAAAAGGCAGACATTTGGTCAGTCTGTGGACAGTGTGCCAGTGGAGAGGTATGTCAGAGACATATCACTGTGAGTCGTGATGTCACTCACTAAATGCATGTCCACACAAATTCTGTCAATCTATCAATCCACCATGTGTATAACAACACTGATGACATAGAATCTGTTCACAAATCTGGGGATATGTCCTCATGTTGGCTGGCTGTCTCCAGATCTCCTATCCTGTGACATATTGCCACCTACCATATGTGAATCTGTAGGCCACCACCTCTGTAATGTCCATCACACAGGCAAGGAAAAGGGGCAAGCCCCACATTAGGGAATGTCCCATATGTTGGAACTAGCAGCAGTGTCCAGGCCCACAGCACAATACAATGTGGGCACCTACATTGTGGTATGGCCGTAGCAATACCTGCCATCTGCATATCTGTACAGAGGACAGACAGAAAGTAGATAGCCAATAGGTTATGCATTAGGATGAATGTTTTGAAAGACATAAAACTGAAAGGTATGCCATTACTACATGACAGCAGTCCTCAATGACAAGTCTACAGTTAATATCAACATATCAGATCAATATCCAAAAGGAGATACATAAGAGCATGCAGCTCAAACAACATGAACAAGATAGTCAGTACTCAGAGTCCAGCTTTGCATGCAGGGGTGGATGGTTCCAGTAATACAATCTGATATCTACTCTTACTTGGAAAAGCACTGTTAAAAGTAGTAACGTAATGATACAATACGGGTTTAACTATATTTGTCAACCAGTGCACTATAGCGGGTGTAACATGAAAGTGTGACTATATATAACTTGGGATACTACCCATGTATGAAACAAATACAGAGAAAAGATTGTGGTACTACCCATGTATACTCAGGTGCCCCATACAGTATACTCACACCCCTTGCTACTGTAATGACAGTACATAGAAGGATGTTATGTACAGGGAATTAAATACACTTATTAAAGATGTCATAACCCTGCTGTTTTATCAGACTGGAATGTGAACACTGGTTACCGGGGCTGAGCTATACTTAAATGTAAATGCTAAGCAGATTTGCACACTGGTAAGAGAAGCCTATACGATGTAAGCGCCTATTGATTTAACCGTACATTAGCACCACCTACTGTGAAGCAAACATGCTCAAAGCTGCTCAAAACTGCCGTAACCACTCTGTATCTATCCAACAGTCCATGTTCTGCCTAGCAAAAAAATAAAACAGCCCTTGCAAGTTTTGAACCCAAGACCCTGCACATCATAACCAATAAAATTTACCAGTAAGTCAACTCAGCTGTGTGGTTTTAGGCTTTTTTTCTCAAACATACCCTTCTTTACAGCCAGTTTCCAATAGGGAAGAGACACTGTGCAATTAGGAAGGATTGGTATCTATGAATATAAATATATATATATATATATATATATATATATATATATATATATATATATTAATAGAAACATACATATAGAGAGATATAGGGATATGTAGGGAGATCCATATCAGTGTACAACAACATAGAGATATATTACCAATAAATACTGAGGTGTGTGTGTGTGTGTGTGTGTGTGTGTGTGTGTGTGTGTGTGTGTGTGTGTGTGTGTGTGTATATATATATATATATATATATATATATATATATATATATATATATATATATATATATATCTATGGGATCCGGACACATGCTCGACTAGCATATGTCCGAATCACAAAACATCGAACACACATACACGAAAGCGCTTAACATCGACAAATGCTTCCGTGTATGTGTGCCTGTTTCGTAAATCGGACTACAGTGCGGGTAAGGGAAAATTCCCTTTTCCCAACTGTAATGCGATTGCAGAGTGAGAATAATAAAGTAGGGGGGTATGGGGGCTATAGGGGGACTGCAGAAACGTAGACGTAAGCGTAAACATACACGGAAGTGCTTTTTGATGTTAAGTGCTTGTGTGTGTGTGTGTTCAATGTTTTGTGATTCGGACATATGCTAGTCGAGCATGTGTCCTAGCCCCATATATATATATATATATATATATATATATATATATATATATCAAAAACAAAAGTCGCCACAGTGGTTACCAGGCTCTCAACAGTTCCAAATCTTCAGCAATAGTAGACGATAACCATAAATTCTACAGCTGTAAAGATGTTAGGATTGCTTCGCAAATATAACTCCAAAAAGTATTATTAATCAAAATAGTAGTTTATTAGCGCTTTCACCATCAGGCTTCTTCAGATAATACATCATTCTTATGTTCACGAAAAGTTTAAATACTATTTCCTTATGGTTCATTGGTTCACAGTGGGATTGTCATTAATATATCGTCATTTCCTTTAAAGCAGGAACAGACTGTTAACTTTCATAATACAGTCTCAATAATAACTTATTCAAATAAAACTCTATTACTAAAATTCATAAAACTTTTCCATGTAAAATATTTCACACATCATTTTCACATATAATATTGAACTAAAAACATCCTGCAACAATTGTAGATGCTTAACGTTAATGCTAATGCTAAGGCCAGGCATAAACCTTACTTCCTATCAAGCGCTAACTATACAAAAATAAAATAAAATAGATATATAAATACATGGCAGCAGCTTTTAATAACTCGATCGCTGGCATTCAAAATTGTACAATGGACATGAATTGATATAACTTTCCTAATAATCGGAAAGCTCATTAACTAAAGGGCATGAAATATAACAAATATAAAACAAATAGTATACAGGAGGAACCTTTTCAGGGGAAGACTTGCAGTTAACCAATTAATATCAAACATTCGAAGACAACAGACCAACCTTAAATAATGCGGTCTACTGTGCTATTGGTAATTCTTCAATACATCACAGGGGAATATAATGAATGTATATATGCACAGTAAATGTGGAAAAGTGTGTATATAGAAAAATGTGTATATATAAATATAAGTATAATACCATCAAATACTGTCCAAAGAGATTTCTGTTTAACAACTTTAAAAACAGGCCTTGAAAAAATCAGGTTCTATTAATATCTATTCAATTTTCTATTATTTCACTGGCCCTAACATGAAACAGGGTCACTTATTAGGAAAATATATCCCACATTTAAAAATTAATAAGTATATTGGAATAAAGCACGGCCTATATCATACATGAGCTGGAAAATATACAACAACAGTTCAAAGGGCTCAATCTTAAATGACTCAATTACCTAACATTTCTTTACTGCCAACTTCCTATTCTTCAATATTGGTTTGAGACTGGTTTTGTCATTCAACCCAGGCTTCACATCTGCCCGAAGTCTCACCACCCAGTTCAACTCACATTCTTCGGTGAAGTTGGAAATATTTCCACCTCTCACGGTTTTCCTAATATCCTGCATTACCATAAAACTAAAACTATGGGTGGGCCCTAGGCTACAAACATGTTTCGCCAAGGCATTGTGAAGAGCTCCCATTCTTATTTTATATAAATGGTCTCTAACTCTTTCACGTAACTTCCTATTAGTTTTTCCAACGTAGAATGCCTCGCATTCATCACAACATGCGAGGTAGACTACGTTTTCGCTCTGGCAATCAGTATGTGTATTAAACATATATATCTTATCTGTTATTGGGTGTTTGAAGGTATTATTAGTATTTATATATTTACATTGTGCACACTTGCCACAGGCTATAGTATTAGTACTATCACAACCCCTATCAACCTCCTTCTCCTTCAAATTACGATGACACAACATCCGTTTAAGATTTTTTCTATTTTTATAAGAAAAGTGGGGTATGGGTCCTACCACACTAGCTATCCTTTCATCCAGAAGCAGTGTATTCCAATGTTTGGTAATTATCTCTTTTATCATATTTATATCTGCTGTATAATATATAGGCATTCTTAAATATTCACTCCTATTGGAGTCTAAATGCTCAAGATTTATCCCTATTCCATTCTCAGAGAAGTATGGTCTAGCTCTCGTACTTCTTAATTCCCCTACTTCATCAAAGACTCCTTGCAATTCTCCAGCATTATAACCACGCTGTTCTAGTCTATGATATAGACTCTCCATTTCCTTCTCAAATTCTTGCTCAAGTGGATGCAACCTGGACGCCCTCATACTCTGTCCTTTTATAATGTTCTTGAAAATAAATCTTGGATGCATACTTTTACGATGCAATATTTATTCCTATAGCATCCCTTTCTATATATATTAGTATTAAGCATACCATTGGCCAACCTTACCACATTAACATCCAAGAATGAGATCTCATCCTCTGAGTAACTCAACGTAAACTGCAAATATGTACTAATCTCATTGATCTTCTCTACAAAGGCCAAGAGTCCTTGCTCATCCCCTTTCCAAATAAAAAAGACGTCGTCCACAAAACGTCTATAGAAGGGGACATACACCTTGAAATCATTGAGTTTGTACAGATGATTTATTTCCCATTCTGCCATAAATAGGTTGGCGTAGCTATTGGCACAAGAAGTGCCCATAGCTACGCCATCCCTCTGCAGGTACATTTCCTCTTCAAAAACAAAAATGTTATTCTGTAATATCATCTCTAGGAACATCGTAAGTAAATCTATACTCCTAGAGTCTAATGTGGAATTCCTAACCAAATAGGAGTATATAAAACTCACTCCTTCATCATTGGGTATCATGGTAAAGAGACTTTTAACGTCCAATGTTACCATAAAAAATTTTTCTCGTGGCGAGAAATGTTTAGTATGTTCATAAAGATCTATAAGGAATTGTTTAGTATCCCTTAATATGAATAAATTCTCTTCCACGACAGGTCTTAAATATGTCTCAACATAAAGTGAATAGGGCTCCGTCATCCATCCTCTCCCTGATACTATAGGACGGAGAGGAGGGTCCTCATAGGATTTATGGATTTTCGGCAGCCCCTGTATTATTGGTACAAGTGGATTTTCTACCTTCAAAAAATTGAATAGTTCAAATTCAATATCTAGATTTTCTAGGAGTTCCTTCAATGTTTGATTAACTGCTAAGATCTTATTCTTTACTTCTTGTTCACTAATCAAGGTGTAAAATTTCTCTATATCTAATATCGAATCAGTCAGTCTACTATTAGAGGTAGGTATGAAAGTCAAACCCTTATCTAACACAAACTCTTCTTCTAATGTCAACGTTCTCTTGGATAGATTCACAATTAACGTTTTTCCATCTGTTCCCACATTTTCTTCAGGGTGGGACCTGAATGCTCCCCCCCTGACCCTTTCCTTTTCTGCCTTCCCCTGCTGTACGACCTGTTCCTCCTGTTCTGGAATGACTGTGCTATGGGAAAAGGTGTATCCTGTAGTCTATTGGGCATGTAGTTGTTAGTACTTGAACCTGTGACTACTGTACTAAATGTCTTACTTCTAACCACTAGATCATTTGAACGACTAATGGATGTTTGTAATCTACTCTCATTATTACTTAAAATTTCTCCCCTACCCTTTTGTGAACCATTACTCAAAGTATCAGCTGTTACTACTCGCTCCAAAGAATCACTATTAGTCGCTACTAATGCTACATTATTAGATGTACCCTGTCCATGGCTAGAACTAAGAACAGGGACATCTGATGGTTGTAACACTGAAGATTGTTGTAATCCTTCAGTGATGACATTAGTACGTGAATCTGTTTCACTAACAACATTCCTTACATGTTCATTAATATATCTGGGCCAAGTAAAAATATTGCCCATAGCAAAATCCCTGGAATCTCTAATAATTTTAGTTTTCTTTTGCTCAATGAGCTTTTTCTCATATATATGTACATTATCAAGCATTTTGTCCAGTTCTTTTTCAAATAAGTCCAATGGGTATTTCATAAGCATACGTTCCTGCTGTTTAATAATACATGCTTTAACAGTACATTCCTCTTCTAAAAAATATTCATTCATGAGTTTCATATAATTGAAACTCAAGTCCATGTTCAATTGTTGCCATTTAGCTAACAGTCTCGGATAGACATTGCCCGTAGTGGGCATTTTTAATATACGCAGCTCTCTTGGTATAATCTTCCTAGCTAGACATACCTCGAAGTGCTGCCGTTGCATTTGCCAACGTTTCAGTCTTAAAAAATTCAACTCAAGTTTACTGATGTCTCCTAAAAGTTCTGTGAAATCTATCGAAGCTGCATCACTTTCGTTGTTCTCCGGTCCTGGTTCAAACGCCATCAGAGTATTCTTCGCGCCAGCGACGCATTGATGAAACCTCTCCCACTTCCGGTCTACATCATTAGTCCCAGGAATGGTATACGGTAGCTCAACGTCACACATTTCTGTAGCCAGAGGCATTGCTCCTCCTTCTTGAGCCATGTCGGTTCGGTAGAGTAAAAAATAGATAAATATAATGATCCCAACACTGTACCGTACCACGAAAACCACCGAGGCAATAAACTGGTAACTGATATATTTGTTATATTTCATGCCCTTTAGTTAATGAGCTTTCCGATTATTAGGAAAGTTATATCAATTCATGTCCATTGTACAATTTTGAATGCCAGCGATCGAGTTATTAAAAGCTGCTGCCATGTATTTATATATCTATTTTATTTTATTTTTGTATAGTTAGCGCTTGATAGGAAGTAAGGTTTATGCCTGACGCTAGCATTAACGCATTGCGTTAAGCATCTACAATTGTTGCAGGATGTTTTTAGTTCAATATTATATGTGAAAATGATGTGTGGAATATTTTTCATGGAAAAGTTTTATGAATTTTAGTAACAGAGTTTTATTTGAATAAGTTATTATTGAGACTGTTTTATGAAAGTTAGAAGTCTGTTCCTGTTTTTAGAGGAAATGACGACATATTAATGATAATCCCTCTGCGAACCAATGAACTATGAGGGAAGTAGTATTTAAACCTTTTGTGAATATGAGAATGATGTATTATCTGAAGAAGCCTGATGGTGAAAGCGCTAATAAATTACTATTTTGATTAATAATACTTCCTGGAGTTATATTTGCGAAGCAATTACAATATCTTTACAGCTGTAGAATTTATGGTTATCGTCTACTATTGCTGAAGATTTGGAGCTGTTGAGAGCCTGGTAACCACTGTGGCGACTTTTGTTTTTGATATCAGTTACCAGTTTATTGCCTCGGTGGTTTTCGTGGTACGGTACAGTGTTGGGATCAATATATATATATATAAAACATATAGACATATATATATATATATATATATATAAAATATAGACATATATATATATATATATATATATATATATATATATATATATATATATATATATATATGCATATAGACATATTTATATATATATATATCTATATATATATCTATATATATATATATATATATATGTATATATACATACATATGGATCAGTGTCATTTCGCCAAAAATCCATTTCGCCGAAAATTCCTTAGATAAGGTCCAAATCGCTGAAAATCCATTTCGCCGAAAATAGTACTGACAGTGTTTATGCCCTTTTCCCCCACTGTAGTGCAATCTCGGAGTGAGAATGTTAAATTAGGGGGGTGTGGGGGGGAGTAGCCCCCCACCCAGTACAGTTTAATATTGTCTAGTATTGTTTTATATTGTCCAGTGCCTACGAAAAGGGTAAGTAAGTAGTTTTTAACATAAGTAAGTGGGGGGCTGTGCTCCCCCCCCACATTAATGTTCTCACTCTGAGATCGCACTACAGTGGGGGAAAAGGGCATAGACACTGTCAGTACTATTTTCGGCAAAATGGATTTTTGGCGATTTGGACCCTATGTCAGGAATTTTTGGCGAAATGGATTTTTGACGAAATGACATAGACCCATATATACATATATATATATATATATATATATATATATATATATATATATATATATATATATATATATATATATATATATATACATAAAAATATACATACATATACAGAAATATATATATATATATATATATATATATACATAAAAATATACATACATATACAGAAATATATATATATATATATATATATATACACACACACACACACACACACACACACACACATACATGTCCAAAAATGCCCATACAAACATATGCTGCTGATAGACACCCACAAATGGAGATGCATGCACAGATGGATACAAAAGCAGCCATGAAACTCACATCTGCCCCCCACCCCCACAGTCCAAATAAATAAGTGAACAGTGCACTGCTACAAAATCATGATAGGCCATACAAAATGGCCAGACATACCACAACCTCTTAGCAAAACAAATAAATTGTCTGAACATAACAAAGAAAAATACAACCAGCCAGTTTGTTATACTCTGATGTCTTGGCCGTATCCTTCAAGGAGTAAAACATTACCAGAAATACATGCCTTAGTCATAAGAAGCAATTAACACCTAATTACATAACTGGATACGCAGCTTCCAATTACACTCCTCATTTAACGCGCTACGGGATAAAGTATCACAGTTAATATTAAAACATTGAGTCTGTACATAACAATTGTCCTTTTATGAATGTTTCATCAAACTGAGGTACAGACTTTTTCAGAAACAGTTCCTTGGGATCCACTACTGTCCCCATGGTGAGATTTATTAACATGTACAGTTACGGAACTGTCATATTTCTTATCGGTAATATGGCTCACGTGTTCTAACAGCCTAGTTTTAAAATGTGTTACTGTTCCCCACATAAAATATGTTACAAGGGCATCCAAGAGCATTCTCTATACACCAACTTCTTTAATGTACAGACTTCAACATTTCTCCCAGCCTTTCCCTATCAGCAGGAATTACAGCACTAAATAATGATAGACCAGTATACCTATTAACCTACTACTGTATGACATCTTGACAAAGCCTAACATAATTGCTGGACAGAGGCCCAAATACACGGCCAAACTTGAAATATTGCAGTTATACACTGAGAAAGTTGCTGGTGTTACAGGTTTTTTTGTAACATATCTTTTTTGAGGGATATAAAGTCAGAAAAACAAATGGATGTTACCATCTACATAATGCAATCACCAGAGTAGTTTACTGATTTGCCAAGGACAACACCTGTCTGGGAAACAGCCCATACATAACAAGCTATCCTGTGGCCATTATGTAGATGGCCCTACAGTTGAGAGCTATGCAGAGACAGAACTTTGTCAGACTGAAACCTATGCAGAAGTAGTATGAGCAGATAATCCCTATTAAACTAGCAGTATTCCAAACATATAGCAGCTATACTCACATTCTGCCCCTAAGACTTGAGCCTTCTCCACATTTAGTTGTCTTGTCTCCACAAGTGTTGTTGTAAGAGGTAGTAGCTCACACAACTCCAGGATGTCTTCCTCACAAGTATGGGAAAGGGCCAATGCCCACATGGAGTCCTCATTTATAGGAGGTTGTTGTCATGACATTGGCTATTGGAAGAACTACACAGCTGCTCTGCATGTTGTTAGCAAGTGGGCAACCCCAGTTGGTGCAGTGGCCATCACCTGGTCATGAGCATCGCCTACAAAAGCCATGCTGTCACCTATTCAAACCAGCTCTTTTCCTGTTGTGCACAGAGAGAGAGAGAGAGAGAGAAATAATAAATGAAACATAAAGTGGAAAAGAGAAGAAAGAAAAAAGGTGAGTTGAACATGTAAGCATGTAACTGAATGTAGTACTTGGTCTTAATAATGGGAAATATGATTTGAAGGAATATATGTCCCAACAAGACATGCTGTACTAATGTCCTGCTAAACAGATGGTATGACCATAGCATCTGGCCCTCTCTGCAGTGGGAGATATCACAGGCATACTTCTCAACTGTAAAGTTCTTCACAGAATGTCTACATTTTTCATCATATTTTTTGTCTATTCTTCCTGAAATCAATACTTTTCTGGCAAATAGCTGAGGATTGAAGTCATCAAGTAATGACAAACACTTGCGTTTAAGACTCCACATCCTTAGGAATGTTCACCGTAATGCAAAATGTATCATTCTATGAACGTCCTATGTTTGTAACAGGAATATTTAAAGTCTGTCCCTATTTATTCCCCAATCATTTTAGGCTTTATCCAGATGTGATCCTCTGAGAGTTTGTGAGGTAGGATCACACCTCAGGAACGTGACTCCCCTGGGAAAGGACAGGTCATATATGAAAACCGCAGGGGTGTCTGTCAAACAGTTGTGACTGTGCCACTGCTAGGCCAGTTAATGGGATGTTTTCCATATCTGTGTTACCTGTGATTATGAGTATGACACATGTTTGGCTTGTAAAGCTGAGAGACCTATAGAGGGTATGTGCATAATAAAGTACTGATGCAGACGTGTGTTGAACTGCATGTGATATATTGAATTAATAAGATTCAACTGTACAGTGTTCTATTGGACAATAAGCACACTTGTGACTGATATCTGTAGTCACATACAAATATAACTGTGTTATGTCAGTCAAAACATTGGCAGGTCTGTGAGCAATGACATTGTAACATAATAGCCTACTTATGACTGTTGGACATCTTCCAGGTTATCACAGTGATGTCAAACCCTACTGTGCAATCAACGTACTAATGTATGATGCAGCTAGATTAATACAGTATCAATACTGATGTCCCTATTCACACCCACTTATGTGTGCCATTGTCTGCTTTAACAGGTTGAGAAGTATGATTGAGCAGCAAGACTGTAAATACAGTGTGCCATACTACCATACAGATATGTATACCAGGAATTCCCTGAGCACATGTATGTACGCATATGTTCAGCTGGAAGGCACAAAACTAACCACATGGGTTTCAACCATTCAGGTACATACATTGTGCATGTTGCACATGTGTGTAATATCAGTGTGTGTGCATACAACCGCCATACATGTGTACAGCTACTGGTTGTTGCATTACCCTGACACTGATATGGGTACTAGAGTAGGCATGATTATCAGGTGTTAATCAGCGGTGTGTCCATCTGTGTTATGACCCTCTGTCCATGCCTACCACTACCAGCTATATCAACACCGATATACAGTAGATATCACAATTGTACACATCCTAGTTGGAATGCCAGGTATGTGTGCTGTATGACAATTAGACCACAAAAGATCATTTCATAATGTTTCTCACCTTGAATGTGACCCCTAACCTGTACAATTCCATTGAAATACAATCAAAGGTTTTTCTAGGAAGGTGAGCAACTATTGGCAAGTGAAGATGTGCCATGATGTTAGAGTCCAGACCAAGACAGATGAATGCTGTAACCATCTCCAGAGGTGCATACACAACATATCAGTTTAAGGGTATGCACACTTATTCAACTGGCTTATTGCACTGAGCATTATTTCCATATGATTTCACAGACCAGATTATTATGTTTTCAATTGAATTGTACAGGATATAGGTCACACTATAGGTGGGAATTGTTATGAAACGAGTTATTCTGATGTCATGTTCCAGTTGCACAAATACCAGGTGGTGTATCAGGGGTGTGTATCCTTTATATTCACTGTAGCTATATGGACACAGCAGTACCTTACCTGTATATCCAGCCTCCACCAAGGTAGAGTATTCCCCTTTGGTGGGCAGCAGCAATACACAAACCCCATAATAGGTTGTGACATTGGCTGTACAGGGACATATAGATACAGGCAACAACTTGGAAGAAAGTTCACCTATATCTGAGCAAGCATGTAAGTTCACAGGTGACTTCTTGTAAGGCTGACTATGACTATAAATCAGACATATCCAGACCACCGAGGACAACTGCAACTGTGTCTCCACATATGTTGTAAGTCTCAGAGGAACCAACAAAATTCACCCTGTACTGGGGGTAAAGAACACCTCATACACACATGCCATGGATATAGGCAATCTGCATCACACAGGTTAGGTGGGAACATCATCACCCTCTCCACCCCAGTTGTACAGGGGGTTATGCAAATCAACCACACTCCTCTCCTCAGCAATGATGAGCATGTACATATTGCCTACTGATGGCAACAACAGCATATCTCCATTATGCATAACAACATCACTATCTGCCTCCTACATGAACTCAGGCATGTGCTCACAGCTCCATCACAGACCACAGTCAAACACAGACAAGCCACCATCTGCACACCATCCACGTGGAAGATTCCCACTGTTAATCCTCTACACAGAAATGAATGGAGAATAGAGGATTGTGCAATCAAGTGTCCAACACTGGGGGAATAAGATAGCTCAGGGACAGGTGTGTAATGCAAGCTGCTATAGCCATGATAGCTTGGAGGGTTTTGGTGTAGTGTGGATTATTTGCAAGTAATAACCACTGTTGATGTGCATTTTAACAACTGTATGAAGCTCTGTGATCTTTTTTCTGTTTATGTCTTCCAGGTAACATGCAGAGTGCTCACCTATGAGCATTCTCTGCTGAGGAAAATGACATCATCACCCAATATGTAATTGGATATTATGCCCTGTTATTTGGACGAATAGCAGAAGATGTGTGGGAGAGGAATGGCCTGTGGAACACTGTGTTCCACAGGGTAAATGATGACCTGCACATCAGAACTTATGAGCATGTGTAGCATCGGACCACCGACCTCATCTGTCCTGCCCGTCAATGGGCTGCTGCTGCTGTAGTGAAGGACAGGCTAGCCTCAGGTGGGGGCCCAGCCATTCAGCCCCCACCGACATCCACTGAGTAGCTCGTCACCAAACCTGGGGCACACGCCCAACACACAAACTATGACTCTGAGGGAAGCATTGTGGAGGTGGGTTGCACACACACACACACACACACACACACACACACACACACACACACACACACACACACACACACTGGACAAGGAGCATGCAGGTAAGGGCCCAGTGGGGATTAGTACACTAATGTATCGGACATACATGTATCTGTATTGTATCTACATGCATTTGTCAGGTCCGATTGCAGTTGTGGATGGGGTTTTCTAATGCACAGAGGAGCACATCTATTATGAGGACAGGACATTGTGTATTATTGCGGTTAGTACTGTAGATGTGCAGACATGCTGCATCCATCCTGTACCAAGGCCACATGTGAGTCTGCTGACAATAACTCCCTGTCACAACTACCTAGGACCCTCTGGTCTGCATATGGGACAGCAGCCTGAAGCTGGTGAGTATGACATTGTTGTAATACCACAGGCATGTGAAACACATGCAATTTACCATGCACACAACCATCAGTAATAGCTATATTGCTTTACGTAATAGCTATATTGCTTGTTATGTATGTTTGCTTGGGCTGGGGTTAACTGTATTGCACCACAGTGGTCACCACTGGGGCCTATCTGATCTGAATTCAACATTCCTATAGCATACCTCACAACTTGTGAGTGCCAAGATGTCTGGACAGAGGGCAGCAAAATGGGCTGGACAAACAGCTTAAGGTAGGGTCATGCGTGATACATTAGTGGTATGCACTAGATATAAATTGTGTGCACACCCCTCTTAAGATGCAAGGTGTTCCTGTTACATACTAATTAGGACCACAATATGACAGTCCACACCTCTTCCAGCCTTTAATGTGACCCACAACAGGGACGGTTCACTTGTAAAACCAAGCATCTGGACTCATGTATTGTATCCACCAGGCTGGCCACCTGTGAGTGCAGCAGACATCGTATCAGCATGATGTTTCAGTCAGGTATGATACCTCATGCTGCCATATGTGTCAGTACACTCACGGTGGACTATTTGGCTAAAATATCACATACATGGGCATTGTTAAGGCACACAGACCACTTCTGACAATGTATAGGTTGCAAACATATGAATATTCCAGACACATATGTACAGAGGACTATACAATGGTTTAACCTGCTGCATGTGAGGCAGATGCTGTTACCACACTATATAAAGTAATGATAGCAGGAGGTGGTCACCAGCCATGTATGGTAAACACATCAAAATGGTATAAGCCACACAAGATATGATCCTCATAAACACACAAATAGTTCACACCATTAGGGTTAGAACTCCTGCCTATTTAGGTATTCCTGCTATAGTGCTAAGCATTTATCAGATGCGCCACAGAGATTACACATTTCCACTTTTTCCAAAGGCACTTCAAAGGTGGATGACATCAACAGGACTACTAAACTGTAGTGAAGTGAAGTGTAAAGGGTAGTACACAGGTCAAAATGGTATAAGCCAGACAGTACATGATTTACGCACACATACACACACACACACACACACACACACACACACACACACACACACACACACACACACACACACACACACACACACATGCCAGTATTGGGATTAGAACTCCTGCCTATCTAGGTATGCCTACTATAGTGTTACTCAGTTACCATGTGCACTACAGAGCTTAATGATTTTTTATATGGCCAAAGATTCTGATAACTGCACAGTTGTGATAAAGTATTACAGGTGGCAGACAGTTTGCCTTCAGTTCCCCCATACATCACGCTAGTTCTTCCTGTCTTGCACTTCAACTAGCATTATGCCTTGGCACTTCACCAGGTTATTGTATCAAGAAGTGTGGCACACCTGGGGGCTGTCAGCAGTACTTGTTCATCACAGATGTACCCTAGATATCCACATCCTGCCTCCACCTCCAATAAGGAAACCATGGTAAAAAATTTCTCCAAAACTAACTTCATGCTTCTTAAGACAGAAGTGGTGAACTTCATGACACCCATGAAGATGGACAATACAGTTACGACTACTGAATCCTACACAATTGCAGTTTATAAGCACTTACATGAGTGCATGGACTGTGCTATCCAAAACAGAACCAAGATGCTATCCTCCAAAAAAAGGAAGTCAATCTGGTGGTCCCCTGCCATAAACAAACTGTACAACAGAAGGAAGAAACTCTTGCAAAAGAGAGTAAAATCCCAAGAGTGGAGGAGCTCCCTGGTCAGCCTCAGTAAGAAGCTGCGATCCCTGATAAAATCCACCAAAGCTAGTTACGAAAACAAAATTGCCACTGATTCTAAAGACAACCACAAAGCATTCTATAGCTATGTCAAGAATCTCAATGGCAACACTCAGATCTGCTCTGAGTTACAGCACAATGGCACTAAATATACAGATCCAACTGATATTGCCAACATCCTGGCAGATAGATTAAGTGCTAACTTTACCCCCCTCTCACCCTTTAAAGAGCCCATCTCTATACCGGAAGAATGCAAAGTTCCTGTAATCACGGCTGCACAGGTAAAAACCACACTCTTCAAAGCCAAGAACACAGCATCCATGGGACCAGACAACATCCCAGGCTGCGTTCTACATGAACTACAGAATGAGCTGGCACCCCACCTAAGTACCATGTTCAATCATAGCCTCATCTCAGGCATTGTGCCTGCTGAATGGTGCACAGCAACGGTTATCCCAGTCCACAAAAGGGAAGCCACCATGGACCCCGGGAACTACCACCCATTAGCCTGACGAGCCTGGTCTGCAAGGCCATAGAACGTATCATCACGGAACTTATAAACAAAGACATTGGTAATCTCCAAACTCTGGATCCCATCCAGTTCAGGTTTGTAAAAGGCAGATCATGTCTCCTAAACCATATAGACTTCTTTGAAGCAGTCACCAAAGCTGTAGACAAGGGTAAGGTGGTTCACACAGCCTATCTAGATCTTGTCTAGGCTTTTGGCACCATCCCCCAGTCTGGAATTATAGATAAATTCACTAAACTAGGTATAAATCCCTATGTCACAAGATGGTTTGCCAACGGGCTCACTGACAGAACCCACACTGTGAAAGTAGCAGACTCCAAATCCGACTTCAGACCAGTGACAAGTGGAGTACCACAGGGTTCAGTCCTGGGTCCTCTCCTGTTTGGTATCTACTTCTCTGAAGTACATTCTAACACAGAAGGTCTTTGGCTAACGAAGCTCGCAGATGACTGCAAGCTAGGAGCCATAATCGAAACTCCTAATGATTTGGACATCCTACAAAAGGGCCTCACTGAGACAGATGCCTGGTGTCAAAGCCATGGCCTCAAGGTCATTTCCAAAAAGTGCATTGTCACCCCCTTTGGTAAAAACTCTGTACCCATGAACTACCACATAGGCAGTAGTCTACTTAACACTGAAAGTGTGATAAGAGACCTTGGGACACAGGTGGACAGTAGTCTCTCCTTTGATAATCACATTGTCACAGTAGTCTGGAAATCCTTCTACATGGCACACCTCATCACAAAAGGTTTCTCATCCAGAAAAAAAGAGGTCATTGTTCCTTTCTACTCATCACTCATTAGACCCATTATAGAGTACACTGCCCCTTTTGGTATGTACCTCACAAGACATCTACAACAACTGGAAAGGCCGCAGAAATACCTCACAAAGATTATTACTGGCCTCAAACAGATGCCCTAAGCAGACCATCTCAAAAAAACTCCAGCTTTACTCCGTCGCATATTGCCTACTCAGAGGTGATCTCTGCCTAACATACAAAGTTATGTCAAACCCAGAGCTGTTGGACATGCTCCACTTAAATAAATCCCAATCCCTGCATGCTACACACTCTAGGGGCCTAAACCTTGTCACCACAATAAACAGAACATGCCAGAGGGATAGATTCCTGTCCCAGAGACTTCCCATACTCTGGAATAAACTACCTATCTATATCAAACAAAGCTCCTCATTAGCACTCTTCAAGAAAAATCTTGATGATTGGATGGGAAATAGGAAATTCACCCCAGGGATCACCTCTGTGGCTCTGCTCAACAGTGGCACAGGAAAATAATTTTCTTGGGTGGCAAAAGCCAGGGTATCTTTTTGGCTGGGCTTGTATAGGCCCAGGTCCAATAGCCTAGTACCTTCCTATGAACCTATGAACCTATGTAGCCCCAGTACTTACTAGTTATGTCCACCCCTCCTGGCATGTTTGAAGGGCAATTATCTGTGCTTTCACCCATTAACCTAGAGTACTTGTCCATTCTGAGGCACTGTTGCAACTGCCGCATGTACAAAGACAACTCTCCCCTCTAAACTCCAAACACCCAGACCTGTGAGGGTTACCCATATATCACCCAATGTGGACATATGCACTCTCAGCCAAATATCTGTCACATGCCAGCATCCGATGCATGACACAGCCAGTCATGGCACTCCACAACAACTACGAGTATCACTCTGCATCCATGTGGGTGTGAAGGATTTGGCACCAACCACCCTGGACTACATGACAAGAGATGTGGTTTAACTGTCTGATTATGTGGTCCAGGCAGGTGTGACAGTAGCCCTGGGCAGTGTACCTCTATCATCCAGAATGATGCTGCAGTACTATCAACAGATGATTGACTGCAACATTGGCTTACATGTTATGTGTCATTCTCAGGGGATCCAGTACCTCTCTGCTTGGGATGACATGACTGACAGAACCCAATGACCTGCTACAGATATCCTACATCTGTCACTGCTGGGTTTCCAGGTAATGGCTAAGTGTCTTGCCACCCATATGATGCCTTATTAGGCAGTGTACCTAATGCTATGACCACAATAACAGCTACACATGTATGCAATCTGAGGGTCATGCTTCTTAACAGTAGACATCTAACTCTCAGAATGCAGTCACGCATAGCAGTTGTTGGAGTGGAGGACACATGTATGCTGTAATGAAGAGGTGGTTCCCAGCAGCAGACAGCAGACCTGCAGTATCAGGCTATGACACAATCCACAGCTGTCATACCCTAAACATGGACCACACCTTCACAGGTGGTGTTGTCTCCATATTCATTATGTCTAGAAATGCCTCCAGACTAGTATCCTATCATAATGCATTGGAGATACTTCTGGTACAACTGCCTTGGGGGTAATACTGCAATCCAGACCATATCCTGCTATGGGTCCACATCTATGTCCCTAGACTGTCAACACACATTCCTCAACACCCTGTCATATATGACTGTCCAACGCAACACTGACATAGTATGAGTCTTCAACTACTCCTCCATCACCTGGGGAAAGTAGCCAAGTGCCAGAACAGTGGCCTAACTCACCTGGGATTCATCATTCCCATTGCCCTGGACCAGCTCATACTGACCCCCTGGTAGAGGATGAGACAACCTTGACCTGTGTTGACTACTTAAATATGGGACTGTTGCTCATCCACAGATGTCAATCCCTGCATGGTGAGCTCCACACAGGCTATAATCAACATAGAACTCAACATGTCACCCAACAACACCCCCGACAAAGATAACCACCTTGCAAAACCTCTCCAAAGCTGACTTTGCAGCCATAAGAAACAGGGGTGGATGACTTCACTGCACCCATGGCAATGGGAAATAGCTGCATGACTGTGGAATCATGCACATAGGCACTGTACAAATAGCACATGAATGCATGGTACTAGCCAGAGCGAACAGATACCAAACACTGTGCTCCAAACACTGGGAGACAATGTGATGGTCCCGTCATTACTAAAGTGTACAGCAGAAGGAGAACACTGTTGCAGAGAAAGGTGGTGTCCCATGACTGTTGAACTCCCTTATTAGTCTCAAACACAACTTTGGATCCCTCATGGAATCCCCTACAGGCATCTATGATGGCAAACATGCAGCAGACACTGGTGACAGTCACAACAGCCTTTGATAGTTACAGCAACATCCTCCACAGCATTAAACACACGTGCTGTGAGTTACTGCACAATGCTAATACCTATCCTAAGAGAACAGGTATTGCCCAAAGACTTGGCAACACATTCATTGCCAGCATTACCCCTCTCTCCCCCCACAAGTGAAGTGCTCAGTGAATGTGTTCTCACATGCTGTATTCCATTTCCATTCTAGGCATGAGATATGACAGTGTGGTAACACATCCAACATGTCATAGGCAGGGTACAGTATGCGCACAGAAATCCCCGGTCTGTAATATAATGATTGCATATGTCTCACAGATTGTAGGGCTGAGGTTTGTACATAGATATATGTTGATTTACAACATCTTTTGTAGAATGGAGAATGGCATGTGGTTTAACACACCTCTGATTGGTAATAACAACACCTACAGGGGATATTCATCAACCACACACACTTGCAGTACTGAGTTTCAAACCCCTACCTAGCTATGTATTGTTACTAGAGTGTTACGCATTTATCGCATGTGGCATGGAGCTTACGGGATGGAAGTTGCCCCAAGGTACTTCTAAGCTGAGAAACATCACCAGCCCTTGTAAATACTGGCAATGGGTGATGTAGTAGGTGAAAGATTTCACAAAAAATTTTACCCTACACACACATTTACATTTGTCAGGAGTGAGGTTCAAACCTCTATCTAACTGTGTATTCAGACCATTACAATTACGCATTCACCACACACACCACTGATCTTACATGGTCTAGGGTTGCCAACAGGTACTTCTAAGGTGAATGATATCTACAGGACAGCTAAAGTCAGGCACTGAGAGGTGTACTGGGTGTAAATGGGGCCAAAATCATTAAGGTACGGACATACATATGTACACACACACAAAGACTTGCCAGGAATGAGATTCAATCCCCTACTTATGTAGTTATTACTAGTACATTATTCCACATTTATCACATGTGCCACAGAGATTATAAGCAGAACAGTGTCCAAACATACCTCTAAGGTGAGTGACATCAGCAGCAGTGTTAATGGAGGGGTAAGGGAAGTGTAGTAAGTGTGACTTAACACAAAATCATGTCTCTACAAAGACACACACTCTCTCACACAAACACAAACATTTTCATAGTTGCCATGACCAGCATTAGAACGCCTACCTAACTACTTTGCTACACTATAGTATTACACAGTTATTGTAAATGCCACAGAGTGTATATGTTGAAGAGCTGTCCAAAAGTAACTTTGAAGGTGAGTGACATCAATAGCAGTGCTAAAGCTGGGGTAAGGGAAGTCTAGTAAGTGTGAATGACCACAAAATCAGTTTCTACAAAGACACACACAAGCTCTCACACAAACATTTTCACAGTTGCCAGGTCCATGATTAGAACTCTTATCTAACTAGTTTGTTACAGTATAGTATTAAGAAAGCAGAAAGGAAACAAAGGCAGTAAATGGACTTCACTGACCACAAGCTAAAACTGTAAAACAAACACGAGATATTCAGTAAGCAAACAAAAACTTTTACTAAATAAAACAAAGTATTTAATAAACATTTTTGTTTGCTTACTGAACATCTCGTGTCTGTTTTACAATTTTAGCTTGTGGTCCATGAAGTCCATTTACTGCCTTTGTTTTCTTTCACAGTATAGAATTACACAGTCATCACAAGCGTCACAGAGCTTATATGGTGGACAGCTGTCCAAAGGTATCTTTGAAGGTGAGTGACATCAGCAGCAATGCTGAAAGAGGGGTAAGGGAAGTTAAGTGAGTATGAATGGCCTCAACAACATTCATCTAGAAACACACACGCACACACACACACACACACACACACACACACACACACACACACACACACACGCACACAATCTCATACACAACTTTACATTTAATAGGACTGAGATTACAACTGCAACATGGATACTTAATTGTACTGTAGTGTTACACAGTTATCACAAGCACCACTGAGACTATAGGGCTGACGGCTAAACAAAGGTATTTCTACAGTCAGTGACATCAGCACATCATGTGATATAGGCCAATGGGATGTGTACTGGTTGGGAAAGGCCTCATAATGGGATTCCCTCTGTCACTGTCTTTCTCTTCCCCACATTTCTGTGTGTGTATGTTTGACATATTATATTATGTTGGCCTTAGATATGTGCAACTATTCTCATCCAATGTGTGTGTGTGAAGTAGCACTGGTGTACAATTTGGTGTGTGTGCACAGACAGCTGCAAATAACCGATATCTGTAGTCCACTGTGTTGTGAGACATGGGCTTCATTTCACAAGTGTAGGAGCATGCACGGTATGACCTTCTCTATCAAGTGTGTGCACACATTCCAGACAGGGTTGGAATCCAGTTCAGTGTTTTGTGTGCTACAGCTACACCTAGCAAACTATTTCTGTAGGATATCTGTAGATAGGTTATCAATATGGAGAAACAATGAGCATAACATATGGGGGATACTGTAGCTATTGTTGTATGTGCTGCTTGTGTGACATGTTTGGTTGTAGCATAGATTTTCTGACATATGTACTGTTTTACACTGTGATGTATCATGTCATCAGCTACTGACAGTTATCATTCTCTGCTCTCAGTTATTTACCAGGGAAAATACAAGATGAATGAAGCTGAGACCAATATTCTGAGGGATATAGACTACACATTCTGGCACACACCTGCTACAGACACTAGACTGTTAGTTTTGTGTAAATGGTCCAGCACCTTGTTAGTATGCTGGCTGGGGATCCCCTCCTCATGCTTTTCTCAATTTCATGGAATGGCCATATCCTGCTGGGGCCATATCTCTCAGCTGTACAGATACACCCAGGTTATCCAGAGGCAAGACTCATATAACTGGTCATTTTACCTTCACACATTGTGGTTTACAAGCAGTTCTGTGGCTATTCATTCATGGGTTTGCAGTCAGGGAGTAGTATGGGTGGTCATTAGAGTTTCGAACTTCACACACTCCACGACATCCATGCTTCTACACCCCCCTTCTGTCATTCTCTCCTCTTCCTAACATTATGCAAGCAATATCTCAGAGGTATTCCTCTAGTTGGGCCTTTATCCCACTAGTATTTATGGCCTGGTCTGCGGTTCTTGCAGTAGGACATGGGGAGGCATGCTACTGGCATTTGTCAATATGACCTTGCATTTGTTTTCTGTTTACTCTGTTAGGTTGTTAGTTGGGTCCCCTGACATTCCTTACAATGGCACTATGGGTGAGGCATGGACCTTTGCCAGAGGACTGTAGGCCATTTGAGAGTGCTAGAGGCCATCTGTTACTGCATTTCTATGTGGGATTGTGGGGAGAGGGGAACACACCTGCAGACTTTAAACATTTGCAATGACTGTACTATTTCGATTACTTTGTTGGCTTGCATTTCATATTGTATTGTGACCAATCATGCAGAAAGGAGGCATATCAGTAGAGTACACATGCTAGATCTTAATGGCATAAATATCAGTTTCAGACTTCTTACCCTTCATAGCTAGAAAGCAACTGACAGACCTGTTGTAGTATGTCTGTGTAGGTCTGGTGGGAGGCTGTTCAACATTGCCATTATTGGGCGGCTTAGCCCAGCCTGTCTTTATGGTCAGTCCTGCTGAGTGAGGCTGGTGGTGGGTATGTGACCCTCATTGATATCCATGTGCGTGGCCAATTGACACCCACAGTTATTTGGGCCATCACATGTACTGCAGTGGGGGTTGTCACCTTCTGTAGTGCTGCCTAGTATGTTGACACCAGTATTTGTTATGAATTTCCTGCCGTCCCATATAGCTATCTGCTGCTATCCCATTCAGCCACCCAATTCCCTTGTATGCTTGCATCCATATCATACATACAAGTATGAGAACATACTACTCCATTCAGTAATTGATAGGAAGGGTGACTTACCTTGTTGCTGGGCCAGTACTGAGGACGGTGATGGAGGGCTGACTATGTTGGTTGCACATAGTACACTCCCAATACATGGTAAAGCTCAGGTAGTGTCATGTTTGGCATCCCTTTTACTGTATGTGTGAGTCAGAGAGACTTATCAGTCCCTGGGTACCTACAGTGTCAGTATGTGTGCTATGTGTTGCCTCTTTGCCAAGGCCTGGGCATACTGGGCACACCTCCTTTTGCCTACAGGGGCAGGCTCAGGATGTTCCTCCTCCGAGTCCCTCTCTACCTGTGCTGACCTTGGCAATGGTGGGGGGCTGTGTGGCCCTTCCCCATGCTGTTCCTGCTGCAGCTGTTTCCACAGAATCATATTGTGTAGCATGGTACATACTATGAACATTTGTGTACATGTACCTGTAGAGTACTGCAAGGCTCCACTAGATATGTCAAGGCAGCTTAACCGTGACTTGAGCATCCCAAACATATGCTCTACAATGATCCCGGTTTGTGCATGTGCCTCATTATGGTGGTTTTGTTAAGGTGTGTGTGCATTTCTGATGGGTGTCATCAGCCATGGCTCCAGTACATAGCCAGCATCCCCCACTAGATGGCCATATGGGATGTCCCCCCTGGCAAACACTTGATACAGCTGTGAGCAATGCCAGATGTGGAAGTCATGATAGCTTCCAGGGCTCCTGGCACATACATTCATGATAATTTACTGAGCATTGCACACAACATTGCAGATGATGGAGTGGAAGGCCTTGTAGTTTATGTAGACTCTACGCCACTCGCCGGGTGCTGCTATAATGTGGATGTGCATGCAGTCTATAGCACCAACTACTTGAGGGTATTCTGCTATATGGTGGAAGAGACACATATGTCTAGTCAATGCCTCACGGGTGGTGGGGAAATATATGTGCTCATTGGCATGTTGTGTCATGGCATTCAGAAACTGGTAGTGTATCCTGGATGCTGATGTCTGTGAGACCCCCTTGATATCCCTAGTTGTCTTTGGAAGGTACCTGTGGCTAGTATCCTTAAGCCTGCACATTCCTTGGTATCCCCTGGGATGGGTTCTCATCTATTAGTTCTGTGTGTGAGGATTGGCAAGCACAGCTCAACGATTTGCTGTAGAATGTCCCTGTCCACCCTATAGTAATCTACTATCTCTAGCTCATGTAGGCCCTGGTAGGTTACCCTGGGTCTGTACACTCTTCTTCTCCTCCTCACTGTGGGTCGGTTGTCAGCATTCTCCTCCTCATCACCCTCAGTCTCTAGCACATATTGATAGAGTAAAGCAGCAGCAGCCTCTAACATGTTTAGTTAGTTTTGCCAGTTAAAAATCACCAATCTGTGTACACCGGTGATGTAGAGTTTGTGGGAAAAAACTAGTCTGTAGGGTGTTTGCATAATTTATAGCAGTGTGCTAGGCTACTGCATGTGTTATTGGCTTATTCTGATACATTCCACCTGCCAGCTATGCTAGTTCTCCTAGAATGCCTTCCTACTGCTGGTTCACCTTCCCAGATCCTCCCTATTTAATCCCTGAGGTGCACCACGCATACCCAGTTCTGAAATGCAAACAGTGCTGACATTTCCTCTTTTTTTTTTGTTTAAATCCCGGTGCACGGCACGCACACCTGTTTAGGCTATGTACAAAGTGCTCAGGCATGTCTGGCACACCCCCTTCCTTAGCTGTGCTTAGCTATGGGCAAACACAGGCCACAGAGCTTCTGTGATAGCTTGGTAGTTAACTGCTGTGACTATGGTATATAGGGTCCTGGGTTTGAGACTGGCATGGCTGTTTTTTTATAGTTTGGGGGGTGGCTTAATGGATAAGGTGTTTGCCTTACAAACACAAGGTGCAAGGTTTGAGTCTCACAAGGAATAACTGCCTAGGCTTAAAATGGCTGACAGGGGCAGTTAGCCTAGTACTAAACTATAAACTATGTTGCACCTACATGGTTAGGTACAAGCTGACATTTTGAAGAAATCTATGATTCAGTATAACTCCCCTCATTTGCCTACCTCAGTGTGTAGGTCGTTAGTTACTGCACTAACACAGACCCTTTCCTCTTGACAACCAGTTCTCCCTGGTATTGTTTACATTCTGCATGCCATTGACTATAATGGCAAAATGCAGATTTTACTTAAAATTAAGTTTTCCCATTTTTTTTTTTATTTTCGGCACGATCCAGTTTGCGCGCTGCTGCCCTATGCTTAAAAAGCTGAGATCAGCCAAGAAAAAAAAAAAGTTTAATTTTCATAATAATTAATCACTTTTCAATGCCAGTGGCCTTATATTTGGCGATTGGCATGTCTAATGTGCATAATACATGATTTTCCACAAGCTGTCATGCCTCCGTTTTGTCAGTTGCATAAATGTACTCAGTTTTTTTCTGAATACATTTCTGTACTCACACTGTTCTAACACAGAGACTTGGCAGCTTGGTGGATTGCAAAATCACGCCATTTCCATGGATGGTTTTCACCATCAGATGAGGTGATTTGCATATTTGCCTGTTTTACATGCTATAACAGTGTAGTGCCGCTTGTGCATGTGAAAACTACTCTTTCCTGGATTGCTGGGTAGCCGTTTTCCATGCAGGAGCTACTACACTGTTCCTGCTTGGAAATTATGGCTTGCTGAATCCCGGGGAAAGTCATTTTGTAATATACTGCCTGAGAAACAGTTGTTCTGTGAATGTCAAGGTGTGAGTGCTCCTTCGTAACATGCATTCAGTAATGACTTGTATAGCATATCTACACAAATACAGTGTGTTCCAAATCTGTGACAAAGTTGTTTTACAAAACAACAGGAACGGTTTCCTTGGTAAGATACACTGATATTGCAATGCTCGTGTGTGGACATTAACATAGTTACTTCCTTGTTATCATTCTGACAAAATCAAATTGTACACATTATCCACAATGTCCTTTATTACTTCATACATTAATTTCATGTATTTGTGACAAGATTCATTGATATGTCATGTGACAGACTCAGTCAATACAGAGGTATGTAGACTGTGTGGTATGATAAGCATGGGATTGAATCTGGTTACATCCATCTGTCACATACTGTGTCAGGCATGAGTGGCTTAGGTAAAGAAAGTATTTATGGCACAGTCAGAGAGAAAAAGTTTTAAAGCATCACCCTCCATGGTAGGGGATCAATACACATTAAAAAAGGGCAGTTCTGTCAGCCCTTCAAGTTTTTTGTCATGACACACAACAGTATATCTATTTTTGTGATGTCACAATTTCAGACATCTTTCTGTTATGTGTTCTGGATGCGTTTGCGTCTAGCAAGATGCAAATGTTGAGTATGTCATTGACTGTTCATAGGCATTACTTAATTTCCAGATAAGAATGCACTGTATTGCATGTCTTCCTCCAAATATTTATGTATGACTATAATTGTTTTCTTCACACTTTACAGCTTTATTAGACATGAGAACTTACATAAAATGTCTTCCCACCAGATCATCATAAAGTGTGATTGGTCCTGTGTTTAAATACCTTCTTATGTGTTTGTGTTGTTTATATTCTGTTATGACAGTGTTCACTATAATGTCTTGAGAGCCTGCCCATTATAATCCTGTATCAGATGCACTCCATTTACAAAAGGAGAGTATGAACAACTGCATTGTCATTAAATTTGTGTTGGTATTTGTCACTTGTGTATTTTAATTGCTATTATATAACTATTTATGATGCACATTTATATAAAATACATGCTTGTCTAAGACACATGTTGAGATAATGTATCACCCTATGACTACCCAATGGCAAAAAAATGGTAAAACATGTCCCTTCTTCTACGCATATCACAGCTGCTTTATGGCTCATGCCTTGTTTATATGGATGAAGTAGAGTATATAGCACTACAGTCAGTTATCACACATGCATTCCCTGTATATACATGTCATATTCAATAATTACACTGTATGTGAATAGCTGCTAATATACCCACTGTCTTTAGTGTTATCTCAACTCAGCATATTACTGACACTAATATCACATTTTCTCCACTTTCTCCCAGTATTGCATTCAGTCCCTCTCAGATCCATTGTTAATATGTCTATTTTTAAGTTATATACATTGGCAAATAATTGTAAATAGGATTATTTATTCTTACCATCAATATGGACATCTTTCTGTTGAAAATCTTTCTTTGTGACACCATTGCATTTGAAAGCATTAACTGAGTACATTTTTTTTTTCTCATTTACTCTCCCTTCTTGCTTACCTTTGCACTATTAACATTGTATTCTGGGTACATTCTCCCAATTTCATGTCCACTGCATCTACATTATTAGAAATCATCTGCACTTACTTCAGTTAAGCTTTCTGCTTATGTTCACATAATACATTTGCCTACAGGCAAGGGGTTTTGCTTACATTTTGTGTATGCAATTCCAAGCACCATTTCATGGCTCCCAGCACTGCTGGTGGCCATGAAACATTGCTTGAAAATGTGTAAGTGCAATGAGCAGCATGGATTTTTAATGAAGTTCGCAGATGACTGCAAGCTAGGAGCCATAATCGAAACTCCTAACGGTGTGGACATCCTACAAAAGTGCCTCACTGAGACAGATGCCTGGTGTCAAAGCCATGGCCTCAAGTTCAATGCCAAAAATTTGCATTTTCATCCCCTTTGGTAAAAACTCTGTACCCATGAACTACCACATAGGCAGTAGTCTACTTAACACTAAAAGTGTGATAAGAGACCTTGGGACACAGGTGGACTGTAGTCTCTCCTTTGATAATCAGATTGATATAGTAGTCAGGAAATCCTTCTACATGGCACACCTCATCACAAAAGGTTTCTCATCCAGAAAAAAAGAGGTCATAGCTCCCCTCTACTCATCACTCATTAGACCCATTATAGAGTACAATGCCCCATTTGGTATGTACCTCACAAGACTTCTACAACAACTGGAAAGGCCGCAGAAAACCCTCACAAAGAGGATTACTGGCCTCAAACAGATGCCCTACGCAGACCGTCTCAAAAAACTCCAGCTTTACTCCGTCGCATATCGCCTACTCAGAGGTGATCTCCGCCTAACATACAAAGCTATGTCAAACCCAGAGCTGTTGGACATGCTCCACTTAAAGAAATCCCAATCCCTCCGAGCTACACACTCTAGGGACCTAAACCTTGTCACCACAATAAACAGAACATGCCAGGGGGATAGATTCCTGTCCCAAAGACTTCCCATACTCTGGAATAAACTACCTATCTGTATCAAACAAAGCTCCTCATTAGGACTCTTCAAGAAAAATCTTGATGATTGGATGATAAATAGGAAACTCACCCCAGGGATCACCTCTGTGGCTCTGCTCGACAGTAGCACAGGAAAATAATTTTCTTGGGTGGCAAATGCCAGGGTACCTTTTTGGCCGGGCTTGTATAGGCCCCAGGGCCGATAGCCTAGTACCTACCTATGAACCTATGAACCTATGTAGCCCCAGTACTTACTAGTTATGTCCACCCCTCCTGGCATGTTTGAAAGGAAGTTATCTGTGCTTTCACAAATTAACCTGGAGCACTTGTCCATTCTGAGGCACTGTTGCAACTGCCTCATAGGTTCATAGGTTCATAGGTTTGTACTAGGCTATCTGCCCTGGGGCATTTATAAGCCTACCCAGAGTGTGTGTGGCTTTCACCACCCCTTAGGATGAGAATACTATGCCCTTTTAGGGTTTAGTTTACTGTGCCTCTGTCTAGTAGTGACACAGAGATGACCCCCCGGGGTAAACCTACGATCTCCCATCCACTCGTCAAAATTTCTCTTGAATAGAGTTAGTGAGGGGCTCTGCCTAACATGGATTGGGATTCTGTTCCAGAGTGTAGGGAGACTCGGGGTTATGAATCTGTCCCTCCAGCACGTCCTATTTATTTCTGTGTTGAGGTTTAAGTCTCTTGCTCTCGTGGCTCTGGTGGATTTGGATTTACTGAGGTGGAGCATGGCCATTCATTCCGGATTGGACATGGCCTTGCACGTCAGGCACAGATCACCTCTGAGTAGGTGGTATGCAACTGAATAGAGCTGGAGTTTTTTCAGTCAGGCAGCATATGACATATGTTTAAGACCCTTTATTCTCTTGGTGAGGAACTTTTGGGGTCTTTCCAACTGCTGCAGGTGTCGGCTAAGATACATCCCAAATGGGGCATTGTACTCAATCATTGGCCTGATAAGAGAAGAGTACAGGGGCACAATGACCTCTTTTGATCTAGATGTGAAACCCTTCATGATAAGGTGGGCAATATAGAAGGTCTTCCTAACCACTTTAGCAATGTGAGTGTCAAATGAGAGGTTACTGTCAACCTGGGTCCCAAGATCCCTGATTACCTCTTCCGTACTTAATGGATTACCACCTATGTGGTAATTTGTGGGTACCTTGTTTTTCCCAAAGGGTATGACTATACATTTTTTGGCGTTCAGCTTAAGGCCATGGCTCTGGCACCAATTATCCATTTCTATGAGGCCTCTCTGAAGGATGTTTGTGTCTGCTGGAGTATCAATTATGGCCCCCAGTTTGCAGTCATCTGCGAACTTTGTCAGCCACAGTCCTCCTATGTTTGCCTGTACCTCGGAAAAATAAATGCCGAACAAGAGGGGTCCCAGGACTGAGCCCTGTGGGACACCGCTTGTGACTGGCTTAGAGTCTGACATAGCTCCAGCAACTCTGACCCTGTGGGTTCTGTCCTTGAGCCAGTTTGCAACCCATCGTGTGACATATGGGTTTACATTTAAGCTGGTGAGTTTGTCTATGATGCCCGAGTGGGGTATTTTGTCAAAGGCTTTTGCAAGGTCAAGGTAGGCTGTCTGAACTGCCTTACCCTCATCAATGGCCTTAGTGACTGTTTCAAAAAAGTCGATCAAGTTCAAAAGGCAGGTTCTGCCTTTGACAAAGCCAAATTGGGTAGGATCCAATGTCTGTAGGTCCCCAATGTCTTTGTTTATGAGTTCCATAATGATCCTCTCCATAGCTTTGCAGACCAGGCTCGTCAAGCTTATGGGGCGGTAATTACCAGGGTCCGTAGAAGCACCGCTTTTGTGAAGTGGTACCACTGTCACCGTACGCCACTCTTTGGCTACGTATCCTGTAGTAAGGCTAAGATTAAACAGCAGCCTTATGTGTGGGTTTAGTTCCTCTTGGAGTTCATGTAGCACACAGCCCGGGACACCGTCTGGTCCCATTGATGCTGTGTTTTTAGCTTTAGAGAGGGCAGCTCTCACCTGGGCATCTGAGATGTTAGGGAGGCTACACTCTGCTGGGATAGTTATTTCTCCTTTTGGGCGGGAGGGGGAGAAGAAATTTGCACTGAACCTGTCTGCCAGAATGTTGGCAATGTCAGTGGGTTCAGTGTATTTTGTGTCATTTTGGAATAACTCTGAGCATATCTGGGAGTTTCCACCCAGGTTTCTAACATAGCTAAAGAAGGCCTTGTGATTGTCTTTTGTGTCTTTTGCGATTTTTCTCTCAAAGTTGGCCTTGGATGATTTTATGAGTGATCGTAGTTTTTTGCTAGTACTGATCAGAGATGCCTTCCCTTTTAGGGATTTTGCCCTGTCATGTAGTAGCTTCCTCCTCCTGTTGTAGAGTTGTTTATGGCTGGGGTCCACCAGACTGGGCGCCTGCCTTTGGGGGAATGGGTCTTGGTTTTATTTGGGATTGCATGATCCATGCATTCTCGAAGGTGCCCGTAGAAGGCATTTGCAAAGGGTTGTGGCTTCCACTGGCCCAGGGGCCTTGAAGGATAAAACTTCAGTCTTAAGAAGTGTGAAGTTGGCTTTTGAGAAGTTCTTCACTGTGGTCTTTTGTGCAGGGGGTGGGGGCGGGATGTGGATTTCCAGCGAGATTAATTTATGGTCTGATCTTACCAAAGAGGGATATACTTCCGGTGTGGAGCATTTTGTCCCCATGTTTGTGATGATCAGGTCTAGTATATTGTCTCCTCTTGTGGGAATGGTGACCAGTTGTTCCATTGCATTTGAGTTTATGAATTCTAGGAACCTTTGGGCTAGGGTGTTGGGGCTTGAGTAATGTTCCCAGTCTATGTTTGGGTAGTTGAAGTCTCCCAATATGATTGTATTTGGAGAGACATTCATACTCTCCAGTGTCTTCAGGAAGGCTGTGTGGGGTTCCTGAGTTTGAGAGGGTGGTCTGTAGCATGCTACAAACTGTAAGGCTGTTTTGCCTATGGTTAGTTGCACCTGGATGATCTCCGATGCTTCGTGCGTTGCCACTAACCTGGATGTGTGGGTATCTTTGATGAATATGGATACTCCCCCTCCTTTTGTGGTTCGTTCCAAGTTTTGGGGCCGGAAAACATGATATGAGGTAAAACCTGATAGTGCTGGGGTGCTCTCAGGAACCTTGAACCAGGTTTCAGTCACTGCACAGACATCGATGTTCTCCATACTGAGGAGGGCTTCAAGGGCGTGCATCTTGAGGTTTAGACTTCTGGCATTGAGCAGCATTACCCTTAGTTTTTTTCCACTTGTGTTTTCTAGGGAGGTAGGTTTGTCCTTTGAACATTGCCTAAAAAAGGCACTATGGGGGTGGCAAGAGCCTTGGCCAATATCCGGAAGCCCAGGGGTGACAGGTGCAAGCCGTCCCTTGTGAAGCAGCGTGGCTTGTCAAGCATGTCATCCCAAGCAGACAGACATTGGATCCCCTTAGAATGACACCAGAAATTAAGCCAATTGTTAAAACTGATCATTTTGTCTTTGTACTGTGGCATCATTCTTGGTGAGGGCAAGATGCTGCTCAGGGTCAGGGTCATACCGGCCTGGGCTACATAATCAGAGAGCTCCTCTATGTCTCTTTTCATGTAGTTCAGGGAGGCGTCTCAGGTCGTTCACACCGCATGTACAATGACTGAGTCATATTTGTACTTGCTGTGGAGTGACCTGAGTGCTTGTGTTATGTGGCGGATTCTAGCTCCCGACAGGCAGCTTACTGTGACCCTCTCCTTGTTCAGTCTGGTGAGCGGTACGTCAGTGTGTCTGACTATGGAGTCACCTATTACAAGTGTGTCTGGCATGTTGTTTGGCGTTAACGGCTGTGACTGTTTAGCACACTGACTTTGTGAACTATGTGCTGCATGTGCTATGTCTTGAGGTGGCGGTTGCTTGGGTGTCTGCTTTGGAGGCCTCTGTTGTTTTGGTAGATTTTTAATCAGCACCTCCGAGTATGTTTTTGTGTTTTATGTGTTTGATTTGCAGTTGTGATAGTTCTATGTACACAGACAACTCTCCCCTTTAAACTACAAACACCCAGACCTGTGAGGGTTACCCATATATCACCCAATGTGGACATATGCACTCTCCAGCAAAGACCAGACTAGCAGATCAAGAGGATAAGATCAATACCTGCACCACACCATATGGAGCACGTAGCTCACCATGACACCCACTTTGCCCTGGACCAGCTCATACTGACCGAAAGTTTGCTTGTTTGTTTGTTTAATTTAACTGTGGAGGCTGCCCACTAAAGTGTGCTAGCCTGTGTAACTAATTTATCACTGTTTCTGCATTTTCTGTGTGTTTCTACCAAAAAAACAAAAAAACAAAAAAAATAATCCTTGTTTTTCTGTCTTCCTCGACTAGTTTAGACCAGTTTACAGGCATTGCTGTATTCTGGGCTGTGGTGTAGTTCCTGTGTTGTCCATTACCTTACTTGGATAGAAGGAAGTTTCTGTGCTCACCAGTGGGAGTGGGGAGCCTTGAACAGCCTACCTCTCCTTGGGGGAAGTGACCTCAGCACAAGAAGCTGTAGTAATTATTTTTTTGGACCATTTCTAGCTCTTTTGTAGTTCACTGTTTAAAATCCGCATTTGCACGGCTTTGTGCGGTTGTGCGCATAGTAAACAAGGTTAAACTTTTTCTGGCTCCGCCAAGTCTGCTCTTCAAATTTTCCCTTAAGGAAGCACTACTCTTAGTATAATCAGACTACTCACTGTATTATAAGCCTAGCACTTGTTCTCAATACTTCTCTACTAAGTAAGCACTCTCGTACTAAGTAAAGCACTACATCTACTTACCACCCCTGTGAATATCCACTTCCCTTAAAGGTATACCACTCCCTTATACTGTTCTAGCATGTCGAGTGGTAGATTACTGGCATCGTCGCCATTATAGCTGGTCAATCTGGGTATCTTGAGACAATGCTACAATTGTCTCATGTACACAGACAACCCTCTCCTCCTCCCAACAAACATAAATACATGTGAGAGATGCAACTATATAGCCAAACTGGAGGCTGAACTCTCTCAACTCAGGGCTGGCATGACCAGACAGGAGGAGATGGCAACCACACACACAACAATCCCAGTCCCACATAGACCTACCACAACTGCAAACCAAACATATAAAAACACAAAGACATACTCAGAGGCTCTAATAAAAAACTTACCAAAACAACAGAGGCTCCCAAAGCAGACATCCAAAAATCCACCACCTCAAAACAAAACACATGCAACACATACTTCAATAAATCAGTGTGTCGAACAATTGCAGCCCTTAAAGCCAAACACCTTGCCTGATACACTAGTAATAGGTGACTCCATAGTCAGACACACTGATGTCCCACTGACCAGGCTGAACAAGGACAAGGTGACTGTGAGCTGTCTATCGGGAGCTAGGATCCGCCACATAACACACGCACTCAGGTCACTCCAAAGCAAGTACAAATATGACTCTGTCATTGTCTATGCTGGTGTGAATGACCTGAGACGTACCTCCCTGGACTACATGAAAAGAGACATAGAGGAGCTCTCCGATTATGTAGCCCAGGCTGGTATGACCCTGACCCAGAGCAGCATCTTGCCCTCGCCAAGAATGATACCACAATACAAAGACAAGATGATCATCTTTAACAATTGGCTCAAGTACTGGTGTCATTCTAAGGGGATCCAGTGTCTGTCCGCCTGGGATGATATGTTGGACAAGCCACGCTGCTTCGCAAGGGATGGCTTACACCTGTCACCACTGGGCTTCCGGATATTGGCTAAGGCTCTTGCCACCCCCATAGTGCCTTTTTTAGGCAAGGCTCAAAAGACAAACCCACTTCCTTAGAAATCAAAAATGGAAAAAAACTAAGGGTAATGCTGCTCAACGCCAGAAGTCTAAATCTCAAGATGCAGGCACTTGATGCACTCCTCAGCATGGAGAACATCGACATCTGTGCAGTAACTGAAACCAGGTTCAAGGCTCCTGAGAGTACCCCAGCGCTACCAGGCTATACCTCGTGTCATGCTTTTCGGCCCTAAAACCCGGGCCGAACCACAAAGGGAGGGGGAGTGTCCATATTCATAAAGGACACCCACACCTCCAGGTTAGTAGTAACACATGAAGCATCAGAGACCATACAGGTGCAACTAACCATAGGCAAAACTGCTATACAACTGGTAGCATGTTACAGACCACCCTCCCAATCTCAAGAACCCCACTCAGCCTTCCTGAAGACATTGGAGGATATGAATGTATCATAAAATACCATCATACTGGGAGACTTCAACTACCAAAACATAGATTGGGTACATTATTCTAGCCCCAATACCCTAGCCCAAAGGTTCCTGGAATTCATAAATTCAAATGCACTGGAACAACTAGTCACCTCTCCCACTAGGGGAGATAATATACTAGACGTGATCATCACAAACATGGGGACAAAATGCTCCATACCGGAAGTATACCCACCACTAGTGAGATCTGACCACAAACTAATCACCCTTGATATACATATCCCACCTCCACCCCCAGCACAAAAGACCACAGTGAAAAACTTCTCAAAAGCAGACTTCACTTTTCTTAAGACTGAGATGGTATCCTTTAAGCCCACTGTGCCAGTGGATACCACATCCCACAATGCCGAATCCTTCACAAATGCTTTCTATGGACATCTCCCAAGAATGCATGGATCATGTGATCCCAAACAAATCCAAGTCCCTCTCCACAAAATGTAAGCATCCTGTCTGGTGGACCTCAGCCATAAACAAATTGTATAACAAAAGAAGGAAGCTACTGCACGTCAGAGCGAAATCCCATGAAGGGAAGACATCTCTGATCAACATTAGCAGAAAACTATGTTCTCTCATAAAAACATCCAAGGCAAACTTTGAGAGAAAAATCGCTAAGGACACTAAAGATAACCACAAAGCCTTTTTCAGCTATGTTAGAAACCTGGGCGGAAACCCTCAGATATGCTCAGAGTTGGTTCACAACAACAAAAAATACACTGAACCCACAGATATTGCTAACATTCTGGCTGACAGGTTCAGTGCAAATTTCTCTCCTCCTTCACCCCCAAAAGAAGAAATACTTATCCCAGCTGAATGTAATCTCCCTGTCATCTCAGATGTCCAAGTGAGAACCGCCCTAAACAAAGCAAAAAACACAGCATCAGTGGGACCTGACGGTATCCCGGGGTGCATGTTACGTGAACTCCAAGAGGAGCTAAACCCACACATAAAAATGCTATTTAACTTTAGCCTTACTTCGGGATATGTACCTGAACACTGGCGTACAGCAACAGTGGTCCCACTCCACAAGGGGGGTGCCTCTACAGACCCTGGAAACTACCGCCCCATAAGCTTAACTAGCCTGGTCTGCAAAGCTATGGAAAGAATCATTATGGAACTCATAAACAGAGACATAGGGGACCTACAGACACTTGACCCCACACAGTTCGGCTTTGTAAAGGACAGATCCTGCCTTTTAAGCCTGGTTGACTTTTTCGAAACAGTCACTAGAGCCATTGATGAGGGCAAAGCAGTCCATACAGCATACCTAGACTTGGCTAAGGCCTTCAACACAATACCCCACTCAGGCATCATAGATAAGCTAAACAGCTTAAAAGTAAACCCTTATGTCACTAGATGGGTTGCAAACTGGCTAAAGGACAGAACCCATAAAGTTAAAATTGCTGGAGCAATGTCAGACTCAAAGCCAGTCACAAGTGGTGTCCCACAGGGATCTGTCCTGGGACACCTCTTGTTCGGCATTTATTTCTCAGATGTTAAAGCAAACATGGGAGGGCTGTGGCTGACAAGGTTTGCAGATGACTGCAAACTAGGTGCCATAGTCGATACACCAGCAGACACACACATCCTACAAAAAGGCCTCACTGAAACAGACAACTGGTGCCGTAGTCATGGCCTTAAACTAAATGCCAAAAAATGTATAGTCATCCCTTTTGGAAAAAACGAAGTACCCACAAATTATCACATAGACAGCAACCCACTGAGTACGGAAAAAGTAATCCGAGACCTAGGGACCCAAGTAGACAGCGACCTCTCACTTGACACCCACGTTGCCAAAGTGGTTAGAAAAACATTCTACCTCGCACACCTCATCATGAAGGGATTCACATCCAGATCCAAGGATGTCATTGTACCCCTATATTCCTCCCTCATCAGACCCATGATTGAGTACAATGCCCCATTTGGTATGTACCTCACCCGGCATTTGCAACAGCTGGAGAGACCACAAAAGTACCTCACCAAAAGGATCAAGGGTCTCCAACATATGTCTTATTCTGCCAGACTAAAGAAACTTCAGCTCTATTCAGTAGCATACCGCCTGCTCAGAGGTGATCTCTGCCTGACGTACAAGGCCATGTCCAATCAGGATCTGATGGACATGCTCCACCTCAAAAAATCCAAATCCATCAGGACCACAAGAGCTAAAGGCTTAAACCTCGGCACAAGTATGAATAGGACATGCTGGAGGGATAGATTCATAACCCAGAGGCTTCCCATGCTTTGGAACAGGATCCCAGTTCGTATTAGGCAGAGCCCCTCCCTGACTGTCTTCAAGTGAAATCTTGATGAGTGGATGGGAGATCGAAAGTTTACCCCAGGGGTCACATCTGTGTCACTGCTAGACAGGGGCATAGTAAACTAATTCTATTATATAAGGGGACCTTCATTGTGTCACTACTAGACAGAGGCACAGTATTCTAGATTTATTCTGTACATTTTTGTACTATTTCATGGGGTAGCAAAAGCCACATCACTATGGCTAGGCTTACAAATGCCCCAGGGCAGATAGCCTAGTACTATACTATGAAACTATGAAACTAAACTTTAACATACAGTGAAAAGCCACACACCCACCTTCCCAGAGGTACTCAATGGACATTTACCCAAGCAGCACAGACCAGCAAGACAGAAACCCACTTAGACACCGTGACATGGCACATGCCAAGGGACACATATTTAACCTACACAGTGTGCCCCTCAACCTAAGCTCCTAAGGCTAACCACCTTGCACAATACAGTAATTATGGGTAACTCAGTACTGAGGCACACACATATCCCACTCACTAAGTTGAATATGGAGCAGGTGACAGCCAAATATCTGTCACATGCCAGCATCCAACACATGACACAGCCAGTCATGGCACTCCACAACAACTATGGGTATCACTCTGTATCCATGTGGGTGTGAATGACTTGGGACCGACCACCCTGGACTACATGACAAGAGACGTGGCTTAACTGCCTGATTATGTGGTCCAGGCAGGTGTGACAGTAGCCCTGGGCATTGTACCTCTGTCACCCAGAATGATGCTGCAGTACTATCAACAGATGATTGACTGCAACATTGGCTTACATGTTATGTGTCATTCTCAGGGGATCCAGTACCTCTCTGCTTGAGATGACATGATTGACAGAACCCAATGACTTGCTACAGATATCCTACATCTGTCACTGCTGGGTTTCCAGGTAATGGCTAAGTTTCTTGCCACCCCTATGATGCCTTATTAGGCAGTGTTCCTAATGCTATTACCATATAAACAGCTACACATGTATGCAATATGAGGGTCATGCTTCTCAACAGTAGACATCTTACTCTCAGAATGCAGTCACTCATAGCAGTTGTTGGAGTGGAGGACACATGTATGCTGTAATGAAGAGGTGGTTCACAGCAGCAGACAGCAGACCTGCAGTGTCAGGCTATGACGCACTCCACAACTGTCATACCCCAAACATGGACCACACCATCACAGGTGGTGTTGTCTCCATATTCATTGTGGCTAGGAATGCCTCCAGACTAGTATCCCATCATAATGCATAGGAGATACGTCCGGTACAACTGCCTTGGGGTAATACTACAATCCAGACCATATCCTGCTATGGGTCCACATCTATGTCCCTAGACTGTCAATGCACATTCCTCAACACCCTGTCATCTATGACTGTTCAACGCAACACTGACATAGTATGAGTCTTCAACTACTCCTCCATCACCTTGGGAAAGTAGCCAAGTGCCAGTACAGTGGCCCAACACTTCTGGAATTCATCATTTCCATTGCCCAGGACCAGCTCATACTGACCCCCTGGTAGAGGATGCAACAACCTTGACCTGTGTTGACTACTTAAATATGGGACTGTTGCTCATCCACAGATGTCAATCCCTGCATGGTGAGCTCCACACAGGCTGTAATCAACATGGAACTCAACATGTCAGCCACACCCCCCACAAAGATAACCACCTTGCAAAACCTCTCCAAAGCTGACTTTGCAGCCATAAGAAAAAGGAGGAGTGGATGACCTCACTGCACCCATGGCAGTGGGAAATAGCTGCATGACTGTGGAATCATACACATAGGCACTGTACAAATAGTACATGAATGCATGGTACTACCAGAGCCAACAGACACCAGACACTGTCCTCCAAACACTGGGAGACAATGTGATGGTCCCCTGTCATTACTAAAGTGTACAGCAGAAGCAGAACACTGTTGGAGAGAAAGGTGGTGTCCCATGACTGTTGAACTCCCTTATTAGCCTCAAACACAACTTTGGATCCCTCATGGAAACCCCTACAGGCATCTATGATGGCAAACATGGAGCAGACACTGATGACAGTCACAACAGCCTTTGATTACATCAACAGCCTCCACAGCATTAAACAAAAGTGCTGTGAGTTACTGCACAATGCTAATACCTATCCTAAGAGAACAGGTATAGGCCACAGTCTTGGAAACACATTCAGTGCCAGCGTTACCCCTCTCTCCCGCCACAAGTGAAATGCTCAGTATATGTGTTCTCACATGCTGTATCCCATTTCCATTCTAGGCATGGGATATGGCAGTGTGGTAACACATCCAACATGTCATAGGCAGGGTACAGTATGCGCACGGAAATCCCCGGTCTGTAATATAGTGATTGCATATGTCTCACAGATTGTAGGGCTGAGGTTTGTACATAGATATATGTTGATTTACAACATCTTTTGTAGAATGGAGAATGATATGTGGTTTAACACACCTCCGATTGGTAATAACAACACCTACAGGGGATATTCATCAACCACACACACTTGCAGTACTGAGTTTCAAACCCCTACCTAGCTATGTATTGTTACTAGAGTGTTATGCATTTATCGCATGTGGCATGGAGCTTACGGGATGGATGTTGCCCCAAGGTACTTCTAAGCTGAGAAACATCACCAGCCCTTGTAAATACTGGCATTGGGTGATGTAGTAGGTGAGAGATTTCTCAAAAAGTTTTACCCTACACACACATTTACATTTGTCAGGAGTGAGGTTCAAACCTCTACCTAACTATGTATTCAGACCATTACAATTATGCATTCACCACACACACCACTGATCTTACACGGTCTAGGGTCGCCAACAGGTACTTCTAAGGTGAATGATATCAACAGGACTGCTAAAGTCAGGCACTGAGGGGTGTACTGGGTGTAAATGGGGCCAAAATCATTAAGGTACGGACATACATATGTACACACACACAAAGACTTGCCAGGAATGAGATTCAATCCCCTACTTATGTAGTTATTACTACTACATTATTCCACATTTATCACATGTGCCACAGAGATTATAAGCAGAACAGTGTCCAAACATACCTCTAAGGTGAGTGACATCAGCAGCAGTGTTAATGGAGGGGTAAGGGAAGTGTAGTAAGTGTGACTTAACACAAAATCATGTCTCTACAAAGACACACACTCTCTCACACAAACACAAACATTTTCATAGTTGCCATGACCAGCATTAGAATGCCTACCTAACTACTTTGCTACACTATAGTATTACACAGTTATCGTAAATGCCACAGAGTGTATATGTTGAAGAGCTGTCCAAATGTAACTTTGAAGGTGAGTGAAATCAGTAGCAGTGCTAAAGCTGGGGTAAGGGAAGTCTATTAAGTGTGAATGACTACAAAATCAGGTTTCTACAAAGACACACACACGCTCTCACACAAACATTTTCACAGTTGCCAGGTCCAGGATTAGAACTCCTACCTAACTAGTTTGTTACAGTATAGTATTAAGAAAACAGAAAGGAAACACATTAAAAACTGAGAAAGAAAACAAAGGCAGTAAATGGACTTCACTGACCACAAGCTAAAATTGTAAAGCAAGCACGAGATATTCAGTAAGCAAACAAAAACTTTTACTAAATAAAACAGTATTTAATAAAAGTTTTTGTTTGCTTACTGAACATCTCATGTCTGTTTTACAATTTTAGCTTGTGGTCCATTTACTGCCTTTGTTTTCTTTCACAGTATAGAATTACACAGTTATCACAAGCGTCACAGAGCTTATATGGAGGACAGCTGTCCAAAGGTATCTTTGAAGGTGAGTGACATCAGCAGCAGTGCTGAAAGAGGGGTAAGGGAAGTTTAGTGAGTCTGAATGGCCTCAACAACATTCATCTAGAAACACACACGCACACACACACAAACACACACAAACACACACACACACACACACACACACACACACACAACTTTACATTTAATAGGACTGAGATTACAACTGCGACATGGATAGTTAATTGTACTGCAGTTTTACACAGTTATCACAAGCACCACTGAGACTATAGGGCTGACGGCTAAATAAAGGCATTTCTACAGTGAATGACATCAGCACATCATGTGATATAGGCCAATGGGATGTGTACTGGTTGGGAAAGGCCTCATAATGGGATTTTCTCTGTCGCTGTATTTCTCTTCCCCACATCAGGAAGCACCCCTAGCTCCTCTTGAGTGATGGTTTTTGATTTCTAAACTCACCTATACTGGCTCATTAAAGCCTAGTGCTCCTCATCGGGTGTCCCCTCCCTGCTGGCCTATCTCTCTTGTCTCCCAGAAGCTACAAAGCAGGCCATTTGTGTCGACACCCAGGAAGCACCCCTAGCTCCTCTTGAGTGATGGTTTTTGATTTCTAAACTCACCTATACTGGCTCATTAAAGCCTAGTTCTCCTCATCGGGTGTCCCCTCCCTGCTGGCCTATCTCTTGTCTCCCAGAAGCTACAAAGCAGGCCATTTGTGTTGGCACCCAGGAAGCACCCCTAGCTCCTCTTGAGTGATGGTTTTTGATTTCTAAACCTACCTATACTGGCTCATTAAAGCCTAGTGCTCCTCATCAGGTGTCCCCTCCCTGCTGGCCTATCTCTCTTGTCTCCCAGAAGCTACAAAGCAGGCCATTTGTGTCGGCACCCAGGAAGCACCCCTAGCTCCTCTTGAGTGATGGTTTTTGATTTCTAAACCTACCTATACTGGCTCATTAAAGCCTAGTGCTCCTCATCGGGTGTCCCCTCCCTGCTGGCCTATCTCTTGTCTCCCAGAAGCTACAAAGCAGGCCATTTGTGTCGGCACCCAGGAAGCACCCCTAGCTCCTCTTGAGTGATGGTTTTTGATTTCTAAACTCACCTATACTGGCTCTATGTCCATCTTGCTTAATTATTTTATGTTTTGTCCTCTGGTGGGCAGCACACACGTGGCACCAGCTTAGGTTGTGTTTGTCCCTTGCTTACCTGCATTATAATAGTTACCTCTTCCCCTTTATCTATTATTACTACTCCCTCCCGCCCCTGGTTGACCTGAAGTCCCCTGCCTGCTAGCCTTACTATTGCTGTGACGTCCCACTTGCCTTGCCTTTTCTGTTTCCTCACTGTCTCCCCATTACCTTTCTGGCTATTGCACTCCTTTCTCTATTCCCCCTACCTTTGATTCACCAAACAACTGTATCTTGAATATTTCTACTTACTTACTTTCAAATACCCCTCTGTGTCCCTCTGTAAACTGTACATTTTCTTACTTATACCTTGTACCTGTTATATTCTTGCATACTGCCTTCACCTTTCCATCTCTCTTTACCTAACTCTCCTATACTCACTGTTTAAACTACGTAGCATATGAAACTCGTAGTGTTTCAGCTTCCCTGCTAAACTGATTGATTACTCTCTCTTCTCTAATTGTTTCCCTGTGCTCTTGCCTCCTGCCCCTATCCTAAACCCTTCATGCTTAGTGGTTTTCCCTTCTGACTCCCCTCCCCCCTACCCCCTTGAACCTTATATGTAGTGGCTTCCTCCCTGAGGCGCCATCTTTAAACTCCGTTTGGCTTACTGCAGGTTCCCCCTGGTCGACCGCGTGGTGTGCTGCCTGTAAGTGCATAATTCAACTCAGCGTTTGAAGCATTTTTCTCTATTTTATGGCATAACCTGTACATAGTGTGTTATCATGCAGTCGCTGAAGTCCTGACAAATTACGTACTGTAAACGCTATTTTTTATGGCAGTTTGTCTTTGATTTAACCACTGCATGTAGTCGCTAGTGGTTTCTAAAGCAATAGCTACCGCATTTAGAGATTCCTAAAGCCAGAATTTTGTCTGTGTTGTTCTGCAGTAATCTACCTTTGATTTTAGCAACTGTCTTCAGTCGCTAAGAGGTCTTGCACCACGAGTCCTGTATGTATGGTTCTATGGTAATTTACCTTTGCTTTAGCTACTGCACTTAGTCGCTAGATATTTTCAAAGCAAAATATTTATAAGAGCTGTTCTGTTTAACTTTTGCCTTTGATTTTGGCTACTGCATTCAGTCGCTAAGAGGCCTTACACCTTGTGTACTGTTAACAATGTTTAGTTGTACCTTTCCTTGATTTCATTCTGCTATTAGTTGCTATAAGGTCTATAAGCATGAAATAAGTAAACAGTTGTTCTATTGTTGCTTGCTTTTGATTTACCAACTGAACGCAGTCGCTAAGAGGTTGTTTCTTATCTTAAAAGTAGGAATACTATAAACGCTGCTCGCCTCTAGTTTTGCCCAGTACAGGGGGACAGCATTAACTCCTAATGCATTTCTGTACAGCGTTAACTCCTATTACATTTTTTTCTGTTTAGAAATACACTGCACTGACTCTAAACCTTGTATGTACATATATCTACTTTATACTTGTAAAGTGAATGAACATGTGCTAATGCATTATAACTGCTGCTGCTAGTAATGACTATTACTTTGGAATACCTGTTACTGTGACTTGGAAATATTTTTTTCTCTCTCTTACACCTATACTCTTCTTACTTTGGTACCTCTCTACCCACTCTATTGCTAACCACCTCTGTTCTTTCTGTTACCTTTTGTTTTCTAACCCTCCTTTTCTTTTTTTTTTGTATTGCAGCATTAAAGCCTAGTGCTCCTCATCGGGTGTCCCCTCCCTGCTGGCCTATCTCTCTTGTCTCCCAGAAGCTACAAAGCAGGCCATTTGTGTCGGCACCCAGGAAGCACCACTAGCTCCTCTTGAGTGATGGTTTTTGATTTCTAAACTCACCTATACTGGCTCTATGTCCATCTTGCTTAATTATTTTATGTTTTGTCCTCTGGTGGGCAGCACACACGTGGCACCAGCTTAGGTTGTGTTTGTCCCTTGCTTACCTGCATTATAATAGTTACCTCTTCCCCTTTATCTATTATTACTACTCCCTCCGCCCCTGGTTGACCTGAAGTCCCCCTCGTCTGCTAGCCTTACTATTGCTGTGACGTCCCACTTGCCTTGCCTTTTCTGTTTCCTCACTGTCTCCCCATTACCTTTCTGGCTATTGCACTTCTCTATTCCCCTACCTTTGATTCACCAAACGACTGTATCTTGAATATTTCTACTTACTTACTTTCAAATACCCCTCTGTGTCCCTCTGTAAACTGTACATTTTCTTACTTGTACCTTGTACCTGTTATATTCTTGCATACTGCCTTCACCTTTCCATCTCTCTTTACCTAACTCTCCTATACTCACTGTTTAAACTACGTAGCATATGAAACTCGTAGTGTTTCAGCTTCCCTGCTAAACTGATTGATTACGCTCTCTTCTCTAACTGTTTCTGCCCAGCTTCACTCCCCTCCCTACCCCCTTAGCCTTATACCTCACATACCCCACCCACTCTATAATTACACCTATCCTAGACTCCTACCTCGTTTGTAACTCCCTCCCAACTTTACCTTCCTCAATTATCTCTCCTACCCACCCAAAGCTAATTACATACTCTGACTCTTCCATCTAGCTTCTCTTACTTATCCTACAATCTTAGCCTAGGCCCCTTCATCTATTCCTTTCATTCTCACCTCAACATGTCCACTAAAACTTACAAACCTCCTCCCAAGACCTTTGTAACAGAAACTACTCTGTTAAAACTAACACTTATGCTCATTATTTCTCTTGCTCTCACACTACCCTACTTCCTGACCTGTTATGAATCAAATCCTAACTACCACTTTAACTACTCTCCCAAACATACTGCCTCTGATTTTAAAAGCCTAAACTTCACTCATTTAAGCATTACATCTACCTCTAGCTATCTCCTAGCCAGATATCATAGGCTGTCTCACATTAAAATTCAAAATCTCTGGTTTAGGAAACTAAAATACTTACTAAACTTTCCTAACAAAGCTTACCTGGAATTTAACCACTCTACCTTGGCAGATGGGGACATCCACCCCAACCCAGGGCCCTTAACTACTTCATCTGACACCATACCTGCTACACTAAACTCATCCCTTCAACTACAAACCTCCAATGCAAATACTCTACTCATAGGGCACTTTAATATCCGAAGTGTCAATAACAAAATCACCCATCTCCACTCCCTTCTTGAATACCACTCCTTTGATATTCTCTGTTTAACTAAAACCTGGTTAAAACCCTATACTCAAGATAATGAGATCATTCCTCCAGGTTACAATATCTTGAGACTCGACCACAAAACTAAAAAAGGCGGAGGAGTGGCACTACTATTTAAAACTGAACTAAATTTAACATTAGTACCCTATGATAACCTTGACATTACCAATACTGAACTTCTTATCTCAAAGCTACAACTCAACCCTAAAAAATCAATCTATATTATCTGTATATATCTACCTCCTGGAAATAACTCTACTACCATAGAAAATATCCTCAGTTGCGTCACTTCCACCTACCCACAAGAAACTATAATACTTGGAGACCTCAACCTTGACTGGTCCTCAATAAACACTAATAACCCAACTTCTCATATTAATCTCCATGGCTTTACTCAGATAATAAACACCTCCACTAGGATCAACAAACCTAACAACAAAGAAAGTATTCTAGATTGGATTCTCGTTAACAAACCTCAACTAAACTATCAGTCCGAACGCTACCTGATGACTTTAGTGACCACAATCTAACCTATATTATAAGACAAAAAAATGCCTCTAACAATTCTCCTATGTATAAGACCCTACGTGATCTCAAATGCTTCAACCCTATTCAATTTAAAACTGAACTAAATGCCTGCAACTGGAACCCACTAAAGACACTTCCTCTTGAAGAAGCTGTTCTATACTTTAACACCACATTCCTAACAATTCTAGATAATCACGCACCAAAACGTTCCATCCGAATTAAATCTAAACCTGCCCCCTGGCTATCTAATGACACAAGACAAAAAATGTTACTTAGGAACAAATCTTGGAAAAAATGGCGAACCAGCAAATCTCCCATAGACCAACAGACCTTTAGGCACCTAAGAAACAGTACCAAAAAAGCTATCTTCTCTGATAAAAAGAATTATTATAGTAATCTCCAGCAAGCAAAACACAATAACCCTCAAAAATTCTGGTCAACCCTAAACAGACTCCTTCACCCTGGACAGACTACCACCCCATCCCCTACCGGGTCTGAAAAGAATTCCTCCCTTGATACTGCCAATACTTTCAACTCTTTCTTTATTGATACTATTAATTCCTTGGCCTCCCATCTCTCTAGTGACAACACTAGTATCCCTGACCTTGCATCCTCAAACTACCAACCTTTAGGCTACAACCCATCTCCACTACCTTTATACAGAAATGTATCCACAAACTCAAACCATGTACCCCCTCGGCTGACCAGCTTCCATCTGAATTCCTTCAAAAAGCAGCCTCTGAAATAGCCTATCCCATATCCATCCTTATTAATAGAACTGTAAATGAAGCAACCATACCTGACATATGGAAAATCTCTCACATCATACCCTTACATAAAGGAGGTAACTCCTATGAATATTCTAATTATAGGCCCATAGCTCTCCTGTCCCCACTTGCAAAAATCATGGAAAAATGTGTGCATCATCAGTTAATGAACCACTTAATAACAAATAACATTCTTTCTAACTGTCAACATGGCTTTAGGCCTTTTCATAGCACAACTACCGCTCTCCTCTCCTTTACAGACTTTATTAACAAGAATCGCAATAATAACATCCTGTCTTCAGCTCTATTTATTGACCTGTCCAAAGCCTTTGACATGGTCAACCATTCTCTCCTCTTAAACATTCTCGAATCTCTATCCTTAGAATCTAAGGTTGTCCACTGGTTTAGATACTATCTCACTAACAGGAAACAGGCCGTCCTCTGGGATAACAAACTCTCATCTCTTCTCCCAATTTCACTTGGGGTACCCCAAGGCTCTATTCTCGGACCCCTTCTTTTCTCCCTCTTTATAAATGACTTACAAATAGCTATTCCCCAAGCTACATGCATACAATACGCTGATGACTCCACACTAATTTGCTCTGCTAAATCCATTTCTGAACTTCAAACTAATACTCAAACTGTATTTTCCAAAGTTGAAACTTGGTTCTTAAAACGTTGCCTCCTCCTAAACGCAAAAAAAACCAAACTCTTACTTTTTAGGCCTACTACCAGATCCCCTACATTAGACTTCACTATCTCATCTAACAATGGAACCCTTATATCACCTGACTCTACTACTAAACTGCTAGGAGTCACAATTGACAACAATCTCTCCTTTGACTGTCATATCAACAATACCATTAAATCTGTAAACAGGAAACTTGGCTCTCTCTATAGAATTAAAACTTTCTTAACCTCCCCAGCCAAAGTTACTCTTGCTCACTCTCACCTTATTTCCACTCTTCTCTATGCCTCACCAATCTATACTAACCTCAAGAAAAACAATCTCTCCAAACTGTCTACCACTTACAATAATATAGCTAGATTTGTTACTGGTAAGCCTTTCAGAACTCACCACTGTCTGAATCTGCAGCAACTTAACTGGCTTGAACTGACAAACATGCTGCTTCTTTCCCAACTCACGTTTGTCCAAAGAGCTTTCTACCAACCTCATAACACACCTGTACTTACTAACCTCTTAACCCCTTATTCTAATCTGATCTCACTCCGCTCATCAAACAAACTGCTAGTCACCTTAACCAAATCTAATAACCTAGCTGGTGATTCCCTCTTCTCAAATTCCATTGGTAAACACTGGAATCAACTTCCTACCGAACTTACTTCCATTGCATCTACTGTTCTGTTTAAACAAAAACTTAGAATCTACCTTAAAAGCCACTGGATGTGCCCCTGCTCTAATCCTGATTAAAAAGTTAATTTCCTTAGTTAACCCTCTTTTGTTCTCTCCCTATTCTATTGTGCCTCCTGCTTTCTCCCTTAGCTCTCTTCCTCTACCATATATGGGCATCTCCCCTATATCTTTCCTCTATATGGCTATGACTCTTTTCCAGAAACTATATAAATCTGCTCTCTCTATCTATCGTTGTTTCTTTTTCCTTGGTCTTGCACTTTTCTCATCTTGGTTTTAAAAGATGTAATAAGCCTTAACATGTTGCTATTTACATTGTCTAGGAATTTAAAGTCCTATTCTTTTGGTAATTATGTTCATTGTCTACGTCCTACCAGAGTGTAATCTGTTATTTTTTATTTTTTTTGCTCATGTTATACCTCTTTTGTCTATATGTGGAGCTTTTCTCCCCGGGCCTCTGCTGAAAATGGAAATATATCCAGTTAGACTAGCCCGGTTAACAAATGTAAAATAAATAAAATAAATAAATAAATCTCTGTGTGTGTATGTTTGACATATTATATTATGTTGGCCTTAGATATGTGCGACTATTCTTATCCAGTGTGTGTGTGTGTGAAGTAGCACTGGTGTACAATTTGGTGTGTGTGCACAGACAGCTGCGAATAACCGATATCTGTAGTCCACTGTGTTGTGAGACATGGGCTTCATTTCGCAAGTGTAGGAGCATGCCCAGTATGACCTTCTTTATTGAGTGTGTGCACCCATTCCAGGCAGGCTTGGAATCCAGTTCAGTGTTTTGTGTACTACAGCTACACCTAGCAAACTATTTCTGCAGGATATCTGTAGCTAGGTTACCAATATGGAAACACAATGAGCATAACATAACGGGGATACTGTAACTATTGTTGTATGTGCTGCATGTGTGACATGTTTGGTTGTAGCATAGATTTTCTGACATATGTACTGATTTACACTGTGATGTATCATGTCATCAGCTACTGACAGTTATCATTCTTTGCTCACAGTTATTTACCAGTGACAATACAAGATGAATGAAGCTGAGACCAATATTCTGAGGGATATAGACTACACATTCTGGCACACACCTGCTACAGACAATAGACTGTTGGTTCTGTGTAAATGGTCCAGCACCTTGTTAGTGTGCTGGCTGGGGATCCCCTCCTCGTGCTTTTCTCAATTTCACGGAATGGCCATATCCTGCAGGGGCCATATCTCTCAGCTGTACAGATACACCCAGGTTATCCAGAGGCAAGACTCATATAACTGGTCAGTTTACCTTCACACTGTGGTTTACAAGCAGTTCTGTGGCTATTCATTCATGGGTTTGCAGTCAGGGAGTAGTATGGGTGGTCATTAGAGTTTTGAACTTCACACACTCCATGACATCCATGCTTCTACACCCCCCTTCTGTCATTCTCTCCTCTTCCTAACATTATGCAAGCATTATCTCAGAGGTATTCCTCTAGTTGGGCCTTTATCCCAGTAGTATTTATGGCCTGGTCCCCAGTTCTTGCAGTAGGACATGGGGAGGCATGCTACTGGCATTTGTCAATATGACCTTGCATTTGTTTTCTGTTTACTCTGTTAGGTTTTTAGCTGGGTCCCCTGACATTCCTTACATTGGCACTAAGGGTGAGGCATGGACCTTTGCCAGAGGACTGTAGGCCATTTGAGAGTGCTAGAGGCCATCTGTTACTGCATTTCTATGTGGGATTGTGGGGGGAGGGGAGCACACCTGCAGACTTTAAACATTTGCAATGACTGTACTGGTATTTCAATTACTCTGTTGGCTTCCATTTCATATTGTATTGTGACCAATCATGCAGAAAGGAGGCATATCAGTAGAGTACACATGCTAGATCTTAATGGCATAAATATCAGTTTCAGACTTCTTACCCTTCATAGCTAGAAAGCAACTGACAGACCTGTTGTAGTATGTCTGTGTAGGTCTGGTGGGAGGCTGTTCAACATTGCCATCATTGGGCGGCTTAGCCCAGCCTTTCTTTATGGTCAGTCCTGCTGAGTGAGGCTGGTGGTGGGTATGTGACCCTCATTGATATCCATGTGCGTGGCCAATTGACACCCACAGTTATTTGGGCCATCACATGTACTGCAGTGGGGGTTGTCACCTTCTGTAGTGCTGCCTAGTATGTTGACACCAGTATTTGTTATGAATTTCCTGCCGTCCCATATAGCTATCTGCTGCTATCCCATTCAGCCACCCAATTCCCTTGCATGCTTGCATCCATATCATACATACAAGTATGAGAACATACTACTCCATTCAGTAATTGATAGGAAGGGTGACTTACCTTGTTGCTGGGCCAGTACTGAGGACGGTGCTGGGGGCTGACTATGTTGGATGCACAAAGTACACTCCCTATACATGGTAAAGCTCAGGTAGTGTCATGTTTGGCATCCCTTTTACTGTATGTGTGAGTCAGAGAGAGGCATCAGTCTCTGGGTACCTACAGTGTCAGTATGTGTGCTATGTGTTGCCTCTTTGCCAAGGCCTGGGCATACTGGGCACACCTCATTTTGCCTACAGGGGCAGGCTCAGGATGTTCCTCCTCTGAGTCCCTCTATACCTGTGCTGACCTTGGCAATGTTGGGGGGCTGTGTGGCCCTGCCCCATGCTGTTCCTGCTGCAGCTGTTTCCGCAGGATCATATTGTGCAGCATGGTACATACTATGAACATTTGTGCACATGTAGCTGTAGATTACTACAAGGCTCCACTGGATATGTCAAGGCTGCGTAACCGTGACATGAGCATCCCAAACACATGCTCTACAATGATTCCGGTTTGTGCATGTGCCTCATTATGGTGGTTTTGTTAAGGTGTGTGTGCATTTCTGATGGTTGTCATCAGCCATGGTTCCAGTACATAGCCAACATCCCCCACTAGATGGCCATATGGGATGTCCCCCCTGGCAAACACTTGATACATCTGTGAGCAATGCCAGATGTGGATGTCGTGATAGCTTCCAGGGCTCTTGGCACACACATTCATGATAATTCACTGAGCATTGCACACGACCTTGCAGATAATGGAGCGGAAGCCCTTGTAGTTTATGTAGACTCTACGCCACTCGCCGGGTGGTGCTGTAATGTGGATGTGCATGCAGTCTATAGCAACAACTACCTCAGGGTATTCTGCTATATAGTGGAAGAGACACATATGTCTAGTCAATGCCTCACGGGTGGTGGGGAAATATATGTGCTCATTGGCATGTTGTGTCATGGCATCCAGAAACTGGTAGAGTATCCTGGATGCTGATGCCTGTGAGACCCCCGTGATATCCCTAGTTGTCTTTGGAAGGTACCTGTGGCTAGTATTCTTAAGCCTACACATTCCTTGGTATCCCCTGGGATGGGTTCCCATCTATTAGTTCCGTGTGTGAGGATTGGCAGGCACAGCTCAACAATTTGCTGTAGAATGTCCCTGTCCACCCTATAGTGATCTACTATCTCTAGCTCATGTAGGCCCTGGTAGGTTACCCTGGGTCTGTACACTCTTCTTCTCCTCCTCACTGTGGGTCGGTTGTCAGCATTCTCCTCCTCACCACCCTCAGTCTCTAGCACATATTGATAGAGTAAAGCAGCAACAGCCTCTAATATGTTTAGTTAGTTTTGCCAGTTAAAAATCACCCACCTGTGTACACCGGTGAAGTAGAGTTTGTGGGAAAAAACTAGTCTGTAGGGTGTTTGCATAGTTTATAGTAGTGTGCTGGGCTGCTGCATGTGTTATTGGCTTATTCTGATACATTCCACCTGCCAGCTATTCTAGTTCTCCTAGAATGCCTTCCTACTGCTGGTTCCCATTCCCAGTTCCTCCCTATTTAATCCCCGAGGTGCACCATGCATACCCAGTTCTGAAATGCAAACAGTGCTGACATTTCCTATTTTTTTTTTTTTTTTGTTTAAATCCCGGTGCGCGGCACGCACACCTGTTTAGGCTATGTACACAGTGCTCAGGCATGTCTGGCACACCCCCTTCCTTAGCTGTGCTTAGCTAAGGGCAAACATGGGCCACAGAGCTTCTGTGATGGCTTGGTAGTTAACTGCTGTGACAATGGTAAATAGGGTCCTGGGTTCGAGACCAGCATGGCTGTTTATTTATGGTTTGGGAGGGTGGCTTAATGGGTAAGGTGTTTGCCTTACAAACACAAGGTGCAGGCTTTGAGTCTCACAAGGGATAACTGGCTAGGCTTAAAATGACTCACAGGGGCAGTTAGCCTAGTACTAAACTATGAACTATGCTGCACCTACATGGTTAGGTACAAGCTGACATTTTGAAGAAATCTGTGATTCAGTATAACTCCCCTCATTTGCCTACCTCAGTGTGTAGGTCGTTAGTTACTGTACTAACACAGACCCTTTCCTCTTGACAACCAGTACTCCCTGGTATTGTTTACATTCTGCATGCCATTGACTATAATGGCAAAATGCAGATTTTACTTAAAATTAAGTTTTCCCATTTTTTTTTTTTATTTTCGGCACGATCCAGTTTGTGCACTGCTGCTCTAGGCTTAAAAAGCTGTGATCAGCCAAGGAAAAAAAAAAAAGTTTAATTTTCATAATAATTAATCACTTTTCAATGCCAGTGGCCTTATATTTGGCCATTGGCATGTCTAATGTGCATAATACATGCTTTTCCACAAGCTGTCATGCCTCCGTTTTGTCAGTTGCATAAATGTACTCAGTTTTTTTCTGAATACATTTCTGTACTCACACTGTTCTAACACAGAGACTTGGCAGCTTGGTGGATTGCAAATTCACGTCATTTGCATGGATGGTTTTCACCATCGTATGAGGTGATTTGCATATTTGCCTGTTTTCCATGCTATAACAGTGCAGGGCCGCTTGTGCATGTGAAAACTACACTTTCCTGGATTGCTGGGTAGCCATTTTCCATGCAGGAGCTCCTACACTGTTCCTGCTCGGAAATTATGGCTTGCTGAATCCCGGAGAAAGTCATTTTGTAATATCCTGCCTGAGAAACAGTTGTTCTGTTAATGTCATGGTGTGAGTGCTCCTTCGTCACATGCATTCAGTAATGACTTGTATAGCATATCTACACAAATACAGTGTGTTCCAAATCTGGGACAAAGTTGTTTTACAAAACAACAAGTACAGCTTCCTTGGTAAGAAACATTGATATTGCAATGCTCATGTGTGTGAACATTAACATCGTTACTTCCTTGTTATCATTCTGACAAAATCAAATTGTATACATTATCCACAATGTCCTTTATTACTTCATACATTAATTTCATGTATTTGTGACAATATTCATTGATATGTCATGTGACAGACTCAGTCAATACAGAGGTATGTAGACTGTGTGGTATGATAAGCATGGGATTGAATCTGGTTACATCCGTCTGTCACATACTGTGTCAGGCATGAGTGGCTTAGGTAAAGAAAGTATTTATGGCACAGTCAGAGAGAAAAAGTTTTAAAGCATCACCCTCCATGGTAGGGGATCAATACACATTACAAAAGGGCAGTTCTGTCAGCCCTTCAAGTTTTTTCGTCATGACACACAACAGTATATCTATTTTTGTGATGTCACAATTTGAGAAATCTTTCTGTTATGTGTTCTGGATGCGTTTGCGTCTAGCAAGGTGCAAATGTTGAGTATGTCATTGACTGTTCATAGGCATTACTTAATTTCCAGATAAGAATGCACTGTATTGCATGTCTTCCTCCAAATATTTATGTATGACTATAATTGTTTTCTTCACACTTTACAGCTTTATTAGACATGAGAACTTACATAAAATGTCTTCCCACCAGATCATCATAAAGTGTGATTGGTCCTGTGTTTAAATACCTTCTTATGTGTTTGTGTTGTTTATATTCTGACAGTGTTTACTATAATGTCTTGAGAGCCTGCCCATTATAATCCTGTATCAGATGCACTCCATTTACAAAAGGAGAGTATGAACAACTGCATTGTCATTAAATCTGTGTTGGTATTTGTCACTTCTGTATTTTGATTGCTATTATATAACTATTTATGATGCACATTTATATAAAATACATGCTTGTCTAAGACACGTGTTGAGATAATGTATCCCCCTATCTATGACTACCCAATGGCAAAAAATGGTAAAACATGTCCCTTCTTCTGCACATATCACAGCTGCTTTATGGCTCATGCCTTGTTTATATGGATGAAGTAGAGTATATAGCACTACAGTCAGTTATCACACATGCATTCCCTGTATATACATATCATATTCAATAATTACACTGTATGTGAATAGCTGCTAATATACCCACTGTCTTTAGTGTTATCTCAACTCATCATGTTACTGACACTAATATCACATTTTCTCCACTTTCTTCCAGTATTGCATTCAGACCCTCTCGTATCCATTGTTAATATGTCTATTTTTAAGTTATATACATTGGTAAACAATTGTAAATAGGATTATTTATTCTTACCATCAATATGGACATCTTTCTGTTGAAAATCTTTCTTTGTGACACCATCACATTTGAAAGCATTAACTGAGTACATTTTTTTTCTCATTTACTCTCCCTTCTTGCTTACCTTTGCAATATTAACATTGTATTCTGGGTACATTCTCCCAGTTTCATGTCCACTGCGTCTACATTCTTAGAAATCATGTGCCCTTACTTCAGTTAAGCTTTCTGCTTATGCTCACATAATGCATTTGCCTACAGGCAAGGGGCTTTGCTTACATTATGTGTATGCAATTCCAAGCACCTCCCAGCACTGCTGCTGGCCATGTAATAGTGCTTGAAAATGTGTAAGTGCAATGAGCAGCACTGATTTTTAATGAGCGCTGCTGCTCATTGCACTAAATTGTTGTAATTGTGTAGGCTTCGTACAATGCATACATGACTGTTAATGAATCCCAGGGTATGTGATCATGTTTGGAGGGATTTTGGATATTCTTGTTTAATGTTATAGAAATACAGAAGTGTTTTAGCATAATCAGATGTGCATAACTAGAACATACTGTTTCATAAAAGTTGCTCAGAAATATTTGTGAGATCACATTCCAAACTTTTTTGAAATAAACCTAGGTGATTAAAGACTCATAAGCCTGACTAACCTCATCTGTAAGGCTATGAAAAGGATCATAATGGAATTAATAAGGACATGGATAGCCTACCAGCTCTTGACCCAAAGCAGTTTCATTATCATCAACAGCAGATCCTGCCTACTTAACCTGATAGATTTCTTTGACATTACTGAAGCAATGGATAAGGGCACATCAGTACACACTACATATTATAACTCACAAAGGTATTTGACACCATCCCACACTCAGGTATTGAAGATAATCTCTCCCAGCTAAATGTAAATCCATGTGTAACTCATTGGATACCAAACTGGCTCATAAGTAAAACCCAGGAAATGCGGGTAGGCAGCTCTACCTCCTTCAAAAGAACTTTCGCTAGTCTTGTTCCCCAAGGTTTGGTCCTTGGGCCACTCCTCTTTTGCAGTTACGTCTCAGAGGTCAAAGTAAATGTTTAAGGTTTATGTCTAACCAAGTCTGCAGAAGACTGTAAACTTGATTCCTTCATAAATTTCCCAGAGGACACCAAAATCCTGCAAGATGGCCTTTCCCAAACAAATAGCTGGTGTCAAAACCATGGACTAAACTAAATGCCAAGAAATGTATAAGCATATCCTTCAGCATGCATGACTGGCAATCTATGTTGACAACAAACTGTCTTGTATTCTCCACATATCCACTATTGTAAGGAAGTCCTTTTTCATCACACAGCTTATATCTAAAGGTATGGTATGCAGGTCCAGGGATGTAATCATTCCACTGTACTTGGCTCTCCTCAGGCTGATCATTGAATATAAAGCTCCACTTGGTACCTATCTGTCCAAACAAATCTCACAACTGGAGTCACCACAATCATTTCTCACTAAAACAATCAAGGGCGTAAATCACAAAAACTATGCAGACCATCTCAAACCCTTGTCTGAGGCGACCTGTGCCTCACATATACAGGTTCAGCAGTCATTATCCTGTCAGACCATTTACACATTTGCAAGTCCAATGGCAGCATGAACACTCACTCAAGGGATCTCAGTCTATTTTGCAATATAAATAAAATATTTTTGGGGGGGGGGGTATGGGGTAGTATGTATCACAGATAATACATCTTCTATGGACAAGTCTTCTCTGCTACATAAAGTGAAGTGCTTTTCATACTCAGTGGATGCAAAACCATAAATTCACCCCCAGTTTATCACACATAACCCTCACAGATCAGGGCAACAAGTAAATGCCCCATCTTATCCTTCTTCTGCCTACATCTAGGTTATTTCTATACAAAAAAGTAACTACAATGGTAATGTAAGGCTAAGTTTCTTAATATCCTCACAGATCAATAACCTATTAAGTACCTATGAAACTATATCAAAGAGATTGCTTTCTGAAATTTGATTGAAGAACAGTGATTTAGCATTTTTTCAGAATTTGGCTATGAGATAATCATGATGTTGCAAAGCAACAAAACAGAATATCAGGACTCTCAAACATACCTGACTCACCTACCCTATGATTATTATATGTTCCTGTATATGTTTCATGACTAGAACATGGTATACTCTATGCTTGTATGCACTGAGCATACTAGTGACTAGGGATATCAATTCAAGCAGAACCCAAGCTTGTCTTCCTTGGATGTGGTTATGTGTGCAGGGACCTGAATGATTTTGCCTTGTGCTTAGCAGTAACATTTATTGTTCATTTATTACTTTTTATATGAACACATAAATGGACAGGCACATTTTAGTAAATAATAAGTACATCATTAGATTAATTTTTGTGTAACTAGTTTCTGTATCACAGTTCTTGAGACAAATATAAAACAACACACACAATGATCAGTGCAAACAGCCAATGCATCACTCAGAGATTTGATTTTCAATTACATTAATTTGACTGTTCAGCTACCTTTGAGAATTTTTTTAAGTGAGACACAATATGCAATTTGAGAATACGTTTTTTCAACCCGTTTTATACAGTGTGGTGTGCACTGGAAAATTAGTTTCATCAGTAAGTATTTAAATGTACAACTTGCTTTGGAAAACAGAAGAAGACTAGACTGAATTGTCTTATATGCGCTGATTAAATATCCTCATTTATATGAACTGTATCATTTTTTAGCAGCAAATCATTGTTTGACAGAAATAAATAATGACATTCTGTTTTTCTTTCTATGGAGATATCAGATAACTTAAAAGGCAGCTTAACTATGCATGTTTTCTGGGTGATTCAATCTGCCTGAATCTCCTGTTCACCCAGGTGATATGGTTACATGACATCTTACCATTTCCAAACTATCAGGATTTTAAAAAATTCATGACATATGCATATTTCCACTCTCAGCAAAGTGATCGTTAATTCATTGATGCTTAACTGTTTGCTTATTATTGTTTGTTTTTTGTCTGGTTGTTTGTTTCTGTCTGTGTTTTAACTGCAGTAATTTGTATGTAGTACTGTGCTTCTTTGCTGGTACCCTTCAGGTGGGCATACCATATTACATTAATCTTTTAAACTATTAATCCATTTTCTTTTCTTATACAAATCCATAACTCAGTTTTCTCATTACTTAAACACAACTTCCAAAGCTCATGCTTCTGTATTATTTCACCAATCATAGCCTTGGATACACCCATAAGTCTCTCCTACTTCCCTTACAGAAGCTATTTCCAGATCTTGATTCTTGATTCTGACTTAGCAGAAAGCATTTAGGTACCACACATTACAGCTTATCCTAGACTAAATTATTGACTTTGGTGCTTTTATTCCCTCACTTAGTAATAGTATATTTGCATCACTGCAGTCACTACCCCTCAATAAAGCCTCAGAAACATGCATAAAGAATGCTGTTCCTTATTGATTAAAATGAAAACTGCACTTTTAACTGTCACCCTACTAACATTCTGCCATCTATTCCCTTGAAACTAGTTTTGGATGAGCCTTAAAGATGAACATTTCTATGATACACATTCCACCTCTAGTCACGTTAACCTTCCATGACTACTATCTAGACATTTTTCTAAACAAGACTGGGAAATCTAAAGTCATTATTCAATGAGACCTCAATCTAAACTGGCTGGGACCTCAATGATGATACAAAAATATGTCCTTAGGAAGTGCAGTTTCTGTGCAATTGTTACAAATCCAACAAAAATAGCCCCAGCAATACATATTTTATTATCCATTGATGTAATTAAAACAATCTTGCTACAGAGATGTTTTCAACAACCGTATTACTAAATTCACTCAGTAACCACACTCGAGTTAAGAGTTAATGGTCATTCAAAACACTCAACCAATTGCCAAGAATAATTTCTGCAAGACCCATTAACACATATATTGGATTCAGAACTTGTAGCAGTTGAGATATTATATACAGTGATAACAACCCAACAACTGTACTCTCTACCTTTTGAAATATGCTGGAACCAACATAAAACTGGCTCTTCCTCTCAGACAAATGAGAATTAAAAATACAACATGCCCCTGGATTACCTCACAAATACCGAAAGGCTATTATAACAATGTGCTCTAGCCTGGGAAGTATGGGAAAATAGACCAGTGCAGTACTACCAACAAACTTGCTTACTACAACCTCAAACAGCAAGAATGCATTTTCACAAATGCTGCAAAAACTTTATAACTAAGAAACAAACAAAAACCTTGAGTATGTACTCCAAAGCAGTTCTCAAGGATTTTGAAAACTTTGACAAATTATTTTAAATCCACCTCATACAGTCTCCCTTCATGCTGAGACACTTAATAGCAAAAAAAAAAAAAAAAAAAAAAAAAAATACATCCTCAATACTAACATCCCAAACAATATATAATTATTAGGTACACAATGCCACCAATTTCGAAACTCCAAAATTCATCTCAGCTTCTGCACAGTACATTCATAGACCACTACAATACATTATCTCTAACAATTATTGCTTAAATACACCAAATGCCTCCACAAACTGATTTCACACCCCCAAAATCAATACCTTTTTACTGCCTAATACCCCCACTTATACTTCTCTATCTTCTCCCAGCCTACGAATATCAATACCTCATTGGCTCTCACTACTTTAGGTCCAAAACCACCACTATTAACCAGCCACATAACTCTAAACTAATATTACCCACCTCTCATCAAACTCTCCTAATGTAAAATGGATTCCAGATGGAGTCAGTATCGTGTGAAACTGATACTGACTGCAATATTTATTTATTTACTTATTTATTTAGTTAGTTATTGATTGATTGGTTTATTTACTAACTTACTTATTTATTGCTTTTTGTTTACCAGGATGGTCAGACTGGGCACTTGAGTCCATTTTCAGTGGAGGCCCGTAGAGAAAAGCTCCATTACAGTTAAAAAAAAAATTTCAAAGAATTTACAGAGACAAAAGAATCAGTTTCTTAACCCTAAAAACAGGGTTTTAGAATTTATCCAATGGGTAATACAATCAAGATAGGAGTTGACACAATTTGATTTCTGTGGGAGTGTTATACAATAATAAGCAAGTTGCATAAATATAATACGATAATATAAATATAAATATAAATTGTGAAGCATATCACATTATGTTACCCATCAAGCATTGATACTCTGTACTGCTTAGTGATGTTATTACATGTGTAATGGATATTTCCTGCTTCTTTGATGTCCTGTAATATACAACAACGACACTTCTTACAACTAACTACACTTTATTTCTTTATGTGATATTTCATGTCTATATAATTTTAATGAATTTCAGTATTTTTATATACATCTTTCTTTATACTGTTCAAACTGTGTTACATTGTACCATCTACTGTTTCTTGGAGCTTTTTTCTACGACCTCTGATGAAAATGGGCATTGTACAAGTCAGACATTTCATTAATTAAACAAATGTAATTAAATAAATAAATAAGTTACAGCTTTCATTATGAATACTATGTTATGCCATTTCATTGTTCACTGGTGTGAAAATGCCATCTCTATTTCTAAGTGCTGAGCAATTATCAATAAAAATACTGCAGTTTTTAAAAATAAAGAGAGACATCCAATTCTTTAGCAAAAATTATGATATTGTGAATACAGATGGTTTATGATAAGATACCCAGAATACTAACTGAATCCATTTATTACATATACTGCAACTAAGCTAACACTAGATGAAAAGTACTTGCATTTAGGTGCATGACCACATTTAGTAAAATAAACATTCTATGTAACCTTTGGGTATCTATATTGTTTGAGATTTTGGAGAGAGTTGATGGGCAGATTTGTGGTACTGTGATAGCTATTAAAATGTCTTTGTTGATGCAGAGGTGAAATAATTTAACCTGATGCCACCAACACAGAGGAGTCAAGTATTGTTTGGTATATTTTGGAAAAGAGGATGGGAAGACAGCAAATCAGGATGCCCTTCCTGTGTCAGCAGGCATTGACCAACTGCAGTATGTCTAGAACAAAATGAGGCCAGGATTACTGTGAAGACGTAGGTAAGTACATTGTGTTTAAAATAATAATAAGCAAATTGCCAATAAGTATACGGTAGACCTTATAATTTAGACATGCAGTTCTGTGCAGAGATGATGCTATGCCTATGCAATGTGTAGCTATAAAGGAATATATGATTCAGGAGTCAAACAAGCAGTGGGAGGCTGCAAAACCAAGACCCTTAAGAGACACTGGCAGTAATAAGTAAATATAAGCACAAGTTGATAACAGTTAGATAGTCATAGAAAATATCAAGCAGAAATAATTAAAAGTTACCATGGAAGTGGGAATGTCCCACACTAGCGAAATTCTGTTGCTTTGAAAGAAGACCAGTAGTAGAGGAGGTGGGAGACTATGTTCCAAATAGACAATTAGGCATTAACAGTTAAAAGACATGATACAACAAAGGGAAAATGAGGAAGCACAAATTTAAATGACAATGCAACTAAGCATTATCCATCAATTAAACCGTAGAAGACATAAAAGTAAAGCAAGGGTAATGAATAAAATGGATTTCCTAAAAATACATAAACAGCCATTTATTATGCATACTGTCAATTCACTATTGTAAATGACTTTGCATCTAAGCAATGAATAAACTTCCCCTCAGTTATTAGTTTGTAAGGTGCCAGGGTCAAGGTACACTTATACACCACAGATTACAATAACAGTTGGTCATTGAGCCAATATATTTCAGCAATACACATCATTTCAGACTTTAAACAATGTTCTGTAATATATCAGGTGACTAAAACAGTATCAGAAGTAACCCAAAAACAGGTAGTAAAAGAGATAACATTTATAATCCAGAGTACTGGTGACGGGAAGCAGGAGAAAACCATTTTCTCTTCTCTAAGTAATAACTTCATTACCATTTTACCTCAAGGTGATTTAAAAATAAGTACAGCACAATTCCAGAACCCATGTTTATAAATACATGAATGCAAAATGTTCCCATATGATATAATCATTTGTACTTTCAGAAAAATAAATGCCATTGTCAGAATATGCAAATGCACATAATCAGGTTGTAGTCATAATGTAGTATTTACAAGTGGCAATAACTTTAGTTTACTTAAAAAGTATAATGAATTACAAATGAATATTGTTTACCATCTCTTACAACAATATAGGTTTGCACAGAGTTGTCCATAACCCTTCTAGTGTTGAAACATCCTATAAATCCAGCTTGACTTCGTACATGTTGATTATCATTTAAATATACTAAACATTTGTTTTTAGTGTCCAGCCACATGAAGTTGAAATTAAAGATGTTATTGAGCGATATTGTACTTGAAGGCCTCACCTTGCGTTTCATGCAGAAGTTGGCGTGTCGTGAATGATTGATGACCAGGTCTGCATATGTAATGAGCTATGATTGACATGGCATTCAAACAATGCAAACAAATGGACTTTTTTTTGCTAAAAATAAAAGCACACTCTTGAAGAATTTTAGTTGCTTGTTACATTTTGAAGTGTTTCAGATACAAAAATAATAGCTTTTTTGCTAAAATAAAAGCCCACTTTTTTAGAATTTTAGTTGGTTGGTAAGCAATTCAAATACAAAAATAATAGCTTTAGTCTACTAATAAAGGGAACTTAGAAAAAAAAGGACACTTGCCATTTTCATATCCCCCTCCCCAACAAGGACACACCTTCCCAAATAAGGGACTGCCCAGTCTAAAGGAAAACTGGTGGTAACCCTAGGTCAGGACAAGAATAAGAAGTGAGCTTATATACTTTATTTTGAACAAAAAAATGTATCTCCCAATTAAATCATTAGCTTAAAAAGTGACCATGTAGTTTACCTTTTAATTTAAAAGAAAATATACTTTGCAGGCAGCCAGATGCAGGAACAAAACGAGGTTTCTGAAATATGTCTTTTATTTAATAAATGCGCATTTCTTTGTTTATATTAAAATAAGAAACAAACAACTGTTTTCGAAGACAACACAAGACACATACTAAAAGCCGAACAGTGTATTAGGATTCTTCGAGGGAATACATATTCATTAATGCCCGATTACAAAACTGCACGGGGGTGGGTTTTGGGCAGGGCTTGCCACTGCGCATCTGGTGAGGCCCTCAAGTACAATATCACCTGTTATTGTTTGAATTTTACTACATATTATGTAGCACAATACAAACAAAAAATATGCAGTGTAGCAACATTTTAGGGTTGCCACCTTTTCAAATGGGCAAAGTGGGACATTTTTGGTACAAACATCAGATTTCACAGGCCGACACATTCCCACGGTCAGTACAAAAGTTAGAACTTAAATTTCTTGCCTAAATAAAAGCTTATTCTTGTAGCATTTTAGTTGCTTATTCTGTTTCTTATAACATTTAGGTATGTTAGATACAGTATAACTGTCTTATGCAACTATTACATAAAATATAGGAAATAATTTTGTCCTAAAATCTCAGGACATTTGCCATTTTTACATTTTTTTGTCAGGACACAACTGCCCAAAGAGGGACTGTCCCTCACAAAGTGGGACAGGTGGTAACCCTACAACATTTGGCAAAAAGCTGCTCCCATCTCTTGCATAATATGTGGCACTCATCTCTGGAAACATGAAGTCAGAAACAGTCCTAGCACTTTTCTAGAGAACTCTTTCTCTCATTCCATCATCATGCTTCTACCATACTCTGGAAATTCTTGTATCTGACTCAACTAATTTTCAAAAGAATACAGTCAAGATCTAAAGAAGTCATTCTGCATCTGTACTGTTTCTTTATCAGACCCATAATTGAGTAGAATGCCCCATTGGTATGTGTAAATCCAAGCATATTGCTCAAGTGGAAAATCCACAAATATTTCGAACCAGGGAGATCAAAGGCCTTAAATCTTTTGACTTTTTCTCCTTATGTTCAGTGGCCTACTGGCTACTCTAAAGTGACTCGTGTCTTGCTTTTGGGGCCATTAAAGACCCAATCATATTTGACCTCCTATTTTTTTACAAAACCAGTGGCTCTACAAACAGCCAGACTAAGGACCTAGATCTGTACCAACAAATAAACAAGACGTACTGGAGAGACAGATTTTTAACTCAACGTATTTCCAGCCTCTGGAATAAGTTACCACTACAGGTCAAACAAAGTGCTACTTTGACAACCTTTATGGCTAGTCTTGATGACTGGATAGGTAGACACAAATTTACACCAGGGTTACCATGTACAGCCTGCCTGATATGGGAGATGAGCACTATTAAGTGCTAGAAAAGGTGGCAAGAACCTTTGCCTGTGCCTACTTAAAGGTATATATGACTAGGTATCTTTTGATTGGATGGGTAGACACAAATTTACACCAGGGTTACCATGTACAGCCTGCCTGATATGGGAGATGAGCACTATTAAGTGCTAGAAAAAGGTGGCAAGAACCTTTCACTGCGCCTACTTAAAGGTATATATGACTAGGCATCTTTTGGGCCCTGTGATGACTTGCCTAGTATTGTTATTGTGTTCCTATGTGTTTAATTCCATGTATGTCCAATCAGATTAGCACAATTAAACCTAATCCCTTACTAACCATCATTCAAACAACCATTGTCTTTGTTTACTTGTTTAGTTTTAGCTAAGCCTATCAGAAATACCCTGTTTCTTGGTAATTTATAGTATATTGCATAAAACGTAACCTTATTGATCTGAGAAGTTTGCTTAGTCATCATTAGACAGGGGCTAAAACCTATACTTGATTATTTTACTTACTACATTTAAGACTATGTGTTTAATCACATTGTTTATCACTGTGTTACCCAATATGCATTTATTGACTGATTTATTGGTTCGCCCTTGACTATCATGTGTCTACAGTTGTGGGGAAGTCACTCTATGTTGTGCAACTTATAAACAAAGGTATGACATCTAAGTCCAAGGAAGTCATTGTTCCATTGTATTCAGCATTCATCAGATGTATCATTGAGTACAGTGCTATCTATGGTATGTACCTAACCAAGCATATCCAACAACTGGAACATCCACAGAGGCTCCTGACTAAAAGAATACAGGGGTTAAGTAAACTGTCCTATGCAGACTTCCTCAAGGCTCTATCCCTGTATTCTGTTTTCTATAGGCTTTTGAGGGGAGATCTATGCCTGACATACAGGGCATTGTCAGACCCCACTCTGATGGACCTCCTGCTAATCTGTGAAACAGACAACACCAGAATTACCCATTCTAAAGACTTAAATCTTGCCTCTGACATAAAAAGGATGTTCTGGAGAGACAGGTATGTATCCCAGCGATTACCCTGTCTATGGAACAGGCTCCCCATTCATGTGAAGCAGAGTTCCTCCCTAATCCACTTCAAGGGCAACCAGGAAAATTGGATGGGGAACAGGAAATTCATTCCTGGTTTGGCACCTTTGTCTCTAATGGACATAGACAACCTGTAAATGGTTCATCTCCCAGGCCCTAGCTTGTAAATGTTTCATCTCCCAAGCCCCTGCTTACACTTATCAAGGGTACCAGAACTTGTCAGAGATTTGGGATGCATGGCTGGGCTTAAAAAGGCCCTTGTGGTTGTTAGCCTACTAAATCCCTATGAACCTTTAAACCTATGAACCTATGATTATCAACATTGCAGATGTCTCTTTTACCAGAATTTAGAAAATTACTAAATCTGGTGGCATGAAATAAATCACTTAGTATTGGTATTTGGTGTATCCTATTTATAAAGTCTTGCAGAACCTCCAAATACTACAGGTATTTGAACCATAAATCAATCACTCTCTGTGAGCCAGGAAATGCAACAAGTATGAATATGATACATGGCCATTTTTGCAGAATACACACAATATCAGTGTTGATTTCAGTGGACAAAACCAAAATTGTTAAAATAATCCCCTGGATTCACTATCCTTCCATGCAAGACTAGCTTAGTCCTGCACAGAAGTGGCCATTAAGGAGCAGGACGGCAGCGTACCATGCATATTAATGAAGGCACACTGCCTGAGCTCCTAAACAGACACAGAGTGTGTACGAGTGTAGGGGGTGTGTCTGAGAGCAGAGCTCTCAGAATATACATGCCCATGCAATCAAGAACAGCAGTATAGGAGTAAGAATGAGTGAGACCACTCATAGATGTTTGCATACCCCAAGCAGCATCCCCCCAAGTGTACAAGAGCAATAGTTAAAACATTTAAATATAAAGAATTTTTTTTATGAAACATCAAATTTAACCTAAGCTGTGCAGGTTTGCCCATTGCTTAACAGCTTAAATGGCACAAGAGGTTAAAAAGCAAGATATATGCAAATGAAGCAGTACATCAATAATGTAGTGGGCAGAGCATTCATTTAACGAGCAGGCATTCCTGGTTCGGGTCCCACTCCAGTACAATCCATTTTCCATATCAAATCATTTTTTGATCAATTTATTTTGTTGCATAACCTACGACATACATATTTGTCAACTAGAATACTGTATTAAATGTAGATGTGAGGTGTCATTGTCATAATGTTACAAAGTCCACAGATAATCACAAGTGGCCCATACAGAATATGTACGCAGGAATCGAGGATACAAATGGAAAGTAAAAATGTGTAATGAATGATAAACCATACAGTTGCCAAATCCACCAAATGCCCAAGAATCATCAGACATTACTGTCTAAATGACTGCGGTTATAAGCGGGTGTAAGCATGAGTAAGCAAGAGAAAGCATAGTTATACAGTAGTAAGAGGGAGTAAGCATATCTAAGCAATAGTAAGTGGGTTTAAGCCCATTTGTACAGGGGTAAGCAATGTGCACATGGGTTAAGCAATATTGAAGCTAACACTCTGTAAGCATATTTAACTGGAAGTTAGCATTGCTTACCTTTGCGCAAACCTGCACAAACGTGCTTACAATTGCTTAAAAGTGCCTTAATCAATCTGTATGCTTCAGCCGCTGGTCTGGCCAGAAACAAAATAAACAGCATTTGCAGGTCTTCAACCAAGGACCCTGTACACTATAGTCACAGTAGTTAACCACTAAGACATCACAGCAGTACATAAGATTGAGGTATCACCAAACAGATCCTCACCATAGGAAATACAAACTGAACACGTGAAAGGAATCTATATACTGTTTTATATTGTATAACCTACTACAGGACATAAATATGTGAACTGGAGTACTGCATTAAGCTCAGATGTGATGTGTCATTGTAATAAAGTGTTGATCTCCCCTAATAAACACAAGGACCCCATACAGTGTAAGTACACATGAATCATGGATACCAGACACATATATAACATGTAATGAATAATAAATCAATGACACAATACAAATATAATGCAACTTAAATATAAAGCAACACTAAGCATTGCACAGCCCAGCTTAGTAGGTATAAGCCAATGTGTAGGCCAGCTAACTCAGTCTGCCCATTGGTGTAACCCTTTAACCAATGTTAACCTTAGGTAAGCAGGTTTGCCCATAGCTTAGCCTTTTCAAAATGGTCCACTCATGGCAAAGTGCGGGAAACTGGCCCTATTTAAACCCAATATGCAGGAATATATCTCATAACTAGGTATAGCTTCCCCTTGTAGGCACTATGCCTGGAATGGGAGAGGGTGTGTGCTTTTGGGTGCAGTGCTGGGGCATCCAGGATTCCAGAGTCATGGCAGGACTCCTTTTGAAAGACCATGACATGAGACTGCTGCAGGGCCATTACCAGGGTTTCCAATACAAAGCGGAAGTCTGGGACCATCTCACCCATGACCTCATCAGTGCCACTGGCATACCCCAAACTAGTGAGCAGGTCAGGCATCACTATGTCACCCTGAAGCGGAGAAAGGGGTATCTCTTGGATCAGTGGATCCAAGAGGCTAGGAAGACAGGGGAAGTCCCAGCCATGTGTAAGTATCAGTCCACTACCTGTTTAATAATTGCCAGCTCATGTATATTATGGATGGGTATGGCTAAATATTCCTCTTATGACTTTCACAGAGGAAGGTGAATGGGTTATGAACCAGGACCCCATGGCTGTAGATTGGAGCAGTTGTGACGTGAGGCAGGTTAGTAATACTCTTGCATGTACTGTCCTAGGAAAAAATCTAAAAGTAGTAGTAAGTTAATTGCCTGTATAAAACCTGTATTGTTTAAGGCATGTACTGCATACACCAGATAATAAGGCAAGAAGAGTCTCATATAGGTTGTATGTAAATAAAAGCATAATAGCCTGACAAGTAAGGTCTAACTGCTGGACTGCATGTGTTCACTCTGGTATCATATAGTAATGTAGAGTTGCAATCACTTAATAGTACTGTTGTAGTAAACACTGTTACCCACACTGTGCTACATAAATAAATAGTGTAGGAATGTATGTATATGACAGTTGCAATTCTAATGTCAAATACTACAACTGAGAGAGACTTAGATAGAAAACACTGAAAACCTGAAAAAACAGACAACAAAATTCAAATAGCACACTCAACTGTGACGTGAACTGTTGTATTTTTTGCACACACAGCCATAGTTTGAATCCTGGGAGTGGTAATAGGCTGTATGCAGAATCATATCCCACAAATGTACAGAAATGTCCAGAATGCCCAGTTATTTGGCCCATATCTGCTTGCTGTTATCCTGCCCCCTGCCATATCAGTGTGTCAATTTCTGACATGTAGGCAGCATGTCATGTCATAGAACTGACTGTCAGACCTGTAAATATTTGGGAAATGTCAAATAAAACAAACCTGTCATTGTACAAGTCACTAAAGCTTTAAGAGGGCAATAGTGGAAATATGTCCCGGTTCACCTGCATGTGGTGAAGACATGCCCAGAGTGTGTACAAAAAAGAGATAGACAGGTATGTGTATAACATCAATCTGTAACCTGGGAGTATGTGTAGAAACAGTTAGGTAATGTTAACAAACAATACCTCCACAAGTATACCAGATAAGAGGTGTATACTGCAGGTTAAACCAGTTCATGTATATAGTTGTCAACAGTTATACCACTGTCCAAACTAAGGCAATAGGGTAGTGTACTAATACTTGTAAGGTGCAGATCACAACACTGACTAGGAAAGTAATGCGATCTACAGGAATATACTAGTTGTTAATTGACATCCCCCCACCATATCTGCAACAATAAACTAAATACACAACTCAACTGGTAAGTGCTGACTTAACTCTACTGTTGGGACTTATGTCCTATTGTTTGATAATTATTTAAATCTGTTTCTATGCATGTGCTATGTTGAAATACTCCCACATTGGTGGCATGCTGCCATCAATGTACCTGCATGCTGTTGTAAAGGCCACTGTGGTCCCATATATGCATGTGTTCTGTTTGGTATGAAACTGTTCCATATCTAGTGTTTGGGTTAATGGGAATATATATGCATGCTGTTATACCTAATCCTGGAATGTGTTGACTACTACTAACCCACATATGTTGATAAAACGTAAACATCATAGCATGTTTGGGAAGGCCGGTCCCGGCAGACACACCTATCCCACCTCAGCTGGCCATTGAACCAGGCACCAGCATGTCTGGGGCCAACCCGGGACCTCCTTGTCTGTTGGTCCTGCACCACCTTCAGGTGGAACCACCTCAGGGGATGGGGCTTGCCACCCTCTGGGAGTGGGCACAGACAGGAACCTGTCACCCCTCACCAGGTCCAGGTCGTGGTGGGTAGCTAACTCTGCAGGGAGGTCGGAGACCTGCTAAGCCAGCTTGAGGGCTGTGTGTCACTACTAAAGGGTCAGCCTGGCTCTCCTACTCAGCCCCCCAGCACAGCCACCTTCGGGGCTGTGAAGGTGCAGTGGTGACTACCCATGGGTGGGAACCTCAGCCCACTGTTTCCACTAGGGGGATCATGAGCTTACAATTTCCCAACACCCCTCCCTATTAAGGTGTTTCCCCCCACATGTCTCATATACTGCCCCTGTATGCATCTTGTTTGTCTTGTCTGTTAACCTACCCAACCTACCTGCCCAAATATATCTACTATCCCTCCACAACATCCACTCTCACCTTAAAAATAAAGGGCAGTCTGTTCCCAAAAAAAATCTCGTCCCGTACATAACTGTCCATTTCACAGACATGCACACTGGACACATGTAATCTGGTCTAATTGGCTTAACAACATATTATTGGTGTTCTCACCCTTCTCTCAGGGATATGAGTGTCCAAATCTATCTCCAAATACAGTGTATATGCACAGCTGTTGTTGTAGAAGAAATGGGCAGCTATAGACTTTCCTTACACCCTTCCTGCACATTCCTGGCTATTTTCCCTACTGTCTTTCCCTCTTTGTGCCCCTTTTTCACCACTTTCCTATCAACCCTTTTTCATTTCTTTTAAAGAAATTAGCGCATGGGTAAGAGGGAGTAAGCACTTTTAAGCAGCAGTAAGCGGGTTTAACCTTGTTTGCACAGGGGTAAACAATGCCTACACAGGTTAGGCAACCGAGAAGCTAAATCAGTATAAGAAACTGTAACCAGAAGTTAGCAGTGCTTACCTCCATGCAAACCCACTTACAACTGCTTAAAAGTGCCTTAATCACTCTGTATCCAATGGCCCTTGTTCTGCCCAGCAACAAAATAGACAGCCTCTGCAAGACTTGAGCCCAGGACTCTGCATACCATAGCCAAAGTGATTTACCACTATGCCATGTCAGATATACATAACCCTGATGTTTTCACAAACATATCATCCAGCACAGGCATTCAACAGTACAGGAAAGTATTTAAACATGTAGATGTATGTGTGTGTGTGTGTGTGTGTGTGTGTGTGTGTGTGTGTGTGTGTGTGTGTGTGTGTGTGTGTGTGTGTGTGTGTATATTTATATCTAAATAGATATATACATATCTGTATATATAGATATAGATATATATGGGTCTATTTCATTTGATCGAAATTTCATTTGACCTAAACCCATTTGATCGAAATTTCATTTGATCGAAAACTAGTATGCAAGGAAAATAACAGGGATTTGTCCCCCTCCCCAATGTCGTGCGACCCTGGAGTTGGTATATATAGTTATCGGGGGTGTGGGAGGTGCAGCCGCCCATATTAGGGGGGTGTGGGAGTGAAGACCCCCTACCTAGTTTTTTTTAAAAGAAGAAAATAACACAAAAAGTACAGATTTTAATCGAAAGTAGATGGGTGGCTTCATCCCACACCCCCCCCTCCCAACTATATATACCAACTCCAGGATCGCACGACATCAGGGAGGGGGACAAATCCCTGTTATTTGCCTTGAATACTGATTTTCAATCAAATTAAATTTTGAGCAAATGGGTTTAGGTCAAATGAAATTTCGATCAAAGGAAGTAGACCCTTTATATATCTATATATAGATATATATATATATATATATATATATATATATATATATATATATATAAACCAAAAAACAAACAAACTACTGAAATGTAAAAGAAAACAGCAAGTGGAGTGGTAGGAGAAAGCTGGGATAAGCAAATACAAGTAGCGTATTGCTAGAGCAACAAAATCTTTAATATGGTAAGCGCTTTCAGTGGTACAAATGTTCCACCTTCATCAGACCCAGAACAACGTGTAACAAATACCTATATATCCTTTAGGTGATTATCAATTACTCAATAAGTTAACCAATTAACCAAAGAATAAAAATGAAATTAAAAATACAATATTTAAACAGTATTAAAACCTATTCTCTCAAGCAGAATACAATATTACAATGCTGTAAGCCAGATTAAACGTGCAAAACTCATTTAAAAAAAAAAAAATATATACATATATATATATATATATATATATATATATATATATATATATACATATATATATCACAAAAATTGCTAAATTACAATATTAATGCTACTAGGACTAACTAAAAAATCTACAATTGTCACTATTTCATTTGATGACCTCAATAAAAGTGGCACAGGAATATGATTAAAATAAAATAAAAAAACTATAATTAGTTATACAAACATAAATATAAATATAAAAATAAAGTTATATGGTTTGATGTAGTCATATGAAAAGTATAAAAAATAATAATAATAAATGAAAATGCATTTAATAATACATTTAATAATTGCATGCTGGTCAAGAACAAAAATCCAATCATTATTATACTAATATATAAGTAAAAATCAATATGTTAATAAAAATCTCTATATATATTTCTGCATACCATAAATGAAACATCAAATTAATATTCTACTAAGTTAATAACCTTATATATAAAATTGATGTGTTATCTATTTAAAGCTTTCAATTTTAAAACACTTTTAATAGACACATATTTGTTTAGACCGGGGAAAATATATGCAGCTGTTTTAATTTGCCAGTACAACTCATTTTGTTCTAATAAAAGTTGACAAGGCCCACCTCTCGGGTCTAGAGATGTTTGATGTACAACAAAAAATAAAAACTCATGTGTTGGAAATTGCAAGATATGTCATGCAAGAGCATTGTTGACATCTCCTTTACTAACTGCATAATAATGCTCATATATTCTCTGTCTTAGTTTCCGCTCGGTCTTGCCTATATAAAATGAGGGACAAACTTGACAGCAAGCTGCGTACACAACAGCTTTAGACTTACAATTAAAGGAGCCATTGATTGCGTACTGTTTGTAGTTAATATTAATATCAGTAGTTACTTTGATGTACTTACATTGTGTGCAATGCCCACATTTACGCATACCTTTATGTGCCTGTTGGTTCTTACCTAGATAATCATTCTTATGCTTTTCCAACATATTCTTAAGATTCAAACCCCTCCTAAAAGTGAAGCGGGGTCTGATACCTAGCTTATTGCAAATAGAAGGTTCTTCCAAAATTACTGCCCAGTTTTTAATAAAAATCTCCTTGACTCTTGCAGTAACAGATGAAAAAGTAGACAGGAAACTAAGGTGTAATAGTGTATCTCCATTGTCAGTTATCTCATTCTGTCGTGCAACTTGATTAGTATCAATAGGAACATCATCCATACGTGCTCTACTGGACAAAATAGGTTTAAACAAACCCATTGCTCTCTTATTTTTTACTTCTGTAAGTATCTCGAGAAGTAATTTTATGGGGTACCCCCTACTCATGAACATGGACTTTAACTTGTCACATTCCAAGTCAAAATCAACATCTTCGGTGACCATTCTAGCAGCCCTCACCAACTGGCCCTTGACAACCGCTTTTTTCTGGTGGTGAGGGTGTTCGCTAGTATAAAACAAGAAAGCATTAGAGTAGGTTGGTTTCCTGTAAATGGAAGCTTTATACTGCTTATTATACCTGTCGTTACTCAGTTGCACATCCAAATATGTTATACTATCAACCCCTACTTGATAAGTGAATTCAAGAAAATCTGTTTTGTTAGTAATATGTTGTATAAATCCTTCAATCAAGTTGATGTCACCCTGCCATACCAGGCACATATCGTCCTGGTATCTGGTGTACCATAACACATTTTCTTGAAATACACTATCAGGAAACAAGAAATTATGTTCCCAATATGCCATGACACTATTAGCGAAACTAGCGCCACAGGGAGACCCCATGGCCACCCCCTTGTTCTGTAAAAAAATGTTTTTGTCGAACATGATATAATTGTTAGACAAAATCACATCTAAAAGAGTTTCAATCAGGAATATTTTATCATGATCTGCGTTCTTGGACAACATAAATTCTCTCAGCCATTCTATGCCCAATTGGTGAGGAATTACCGTGTATAGATCTTTTACATCAATCGTGACAAAAATGTTGTTATCCTTATACTCCAAGTTGTTAATGTTATCCAAGAAACTCCATGAGTCACGACATATTTGTGTTTCCTGGTTAATAAGTGGTTTGAGAATGCTGTCAACCAATTTAGCACAGGCAAATGTAATCGAACCCCTACCATCAACAATAGGTCTAAAAGGGGGGTCCCTAATATCCTTATGTAATTTCGGGACCCCGAAGATGCTGGGGATTCTAGGTGCTGCCATAGAGAGATACTGAAAGGTGTCTATGTCAATAGACCCTTCTAGAAATAAATCATCAAGTATGCAGTATGGATCTGGTTTAAACTAGCAGGAGTGTATACCTCAGAATCCATATGTTCACGCATCTTACTAATGTAAGCAGACTGATTCATAAACACCATGCCCCCTCCCTTGTCCGGTTTCATGACTCTAATGCCACAGTTGTTTATCAAATCAATATAATGTTTCTCCTCAGAGGTGATATTAGTGTGCAATAAGCTTACATGAGCATTTTGATCTGATAATCTTCTTAAATCTATCTCACACATTTTTTCAAATGACATTAATGTGGGGACAAGGGGGGGGGGGGTTAAACAAACTAGAAACTCTTAAAGAGTTCACAAGTGTAGAATTAGTCCCCATAAGAACCGCTAAATTCAGTTTGTGAACGTACATTTTAAGATCAACAATCATTTTTACAAAATTAGTTTTTTGATGGGGGACAAAAGAAAGACCCTTAGCAAAAAAATCAACCATATTTTGATCAACAGTTAAGGCAGTATATTTGAAGATTTTAAAGTCACTATGTGTGCTCAATAAAATATTCGGTTCGTTAGGTGCAATTGGTGTTATCTCCTCTTCTTGTTCCTCCGATTGTTCCTCCAGTTCCCCTGCCGTCTCGGGTTCGGCTGATTGTTCAAATTGTTGTGGTTTATTTACCTGTCCACTTGAAAAACCTGATTATTAACAGTTGGAATAGGACCATTAACATCATTCAACTGCTGATGATTAGATTGTGATTGATTGTTTCTTATTCTTTCACTTCTACGTAATGGTTCCTCAAAATGGGAATTTGAATTGTTAACCTCATTGGAGCCATTATTATTATTAAGACTAGGAACATGGTGAGACCTAGAACCCATGCGATCTTGAATAGCATTCATGTGTGTGACTGGAGGGGGGGCAGGGTATGCCTTGTTTTGAGCATATGCCTGTACATCTCTATCAATTTTTTTCTTTTTAGTTGCTAACAATTTATTAATGGTAGCATCAATACCTGAATAAATTCTACAATAGTCATATTTGTACTGTCCAAAGCTAGGATCCCCACAGATAGAATGTTCCATTATTTCAAGTTCAGTTTTAATGGTAGCAATTTCTGTATTATAAAAATTGACCAGAGCTTTGATAAACTCAGCCGCTTGCCTATCAAATAATGCCAAAAGTTCCTTATGAAAAGCAGATTCAGCAATTAATCCCGCAGGGTAATGCCACTGTCTAAGCCCTTTAGGGATAATTTTCTTATCTAAACATTTAGTTAGATAGGCAACCTCAAGCTGCAGTTTGCAACATTTAAAAAGCTTTTGGTCAAATGAGTTAAGCAAAACTGTTATATTACTCACATCACGACGTTGGTTAACTCCATTTTGGTCGATTACTGTGTTAATAAAAAAATCCTTGTGTTCTAAAAAACCAGCCATGCTAGGGATGCCATTATCAGCGTTAGATGTGTTGTTACCAGCAAAACGCTCCCCCACTGCGTTCGCTTCTTGCCTAGGAACGATATTAGCTAATATTAGCTTTTTATTAAAAACTGGGCAGTACTTTTGGAAGAACCATCTATTTGCAATAAGCTAGGTATCAGACCCCGCTTCACTTTTAGGAGGGGTTTGAATCTTAAGAATATGTTGGAAAAGCATAAGAATGATTATCTAGGTAAGAACCAACAGGCACATAAAGGTATGCGTAAATGTGGGCATTGCACACAATGTAAGTACATCAAAGTGACTACTGATATTAATATTAACTACAAACAGTACACAATCAATGACTCCTTTAATTGTGAGTCTAAAGCTGTTGTGTACGCAGCTTGCTGTCAAGTTTGTCCCTCATTTTATATAGGCAAGACCGAGCGGAAACTAAGACAGAGAATATATGAGCATTATTATGCAGTTAGTAAAGGAGACGTCAACAATGCTCTTGCATGACATATCTTGCAATTTCCAACACATGAATTTTTATTTCTTGTTGTACATCAAACATCTCTAGACCCAAGAGGTGGGCCTTGGCAACTTTTATTAGAACAAAATGAGTTGTACTGGCAAATTAAAACGGCTGCATATATTTTCCCCGGTGTAAACAAATATGTGTCTATTAAAAGTGTTTTAAAATTGAAAGCTTTAAATAGATAACATCAA
>NC_056729.1:312199755-312258814 GCF_019279795.1 Protopterus annectens
CATCAGCTTACTACAGACAGATCTGCATCCCTAACTCTTCCACTGAAATGTTAATACTGAAAAAAATGTTGGAACTGCACTACTCAATCACACTCCCTAACATTTTGCACCTGCAGTGGCTGCCCCCTTTACCCCACCCTAGCTGTGCTACTGTAATTCTGTTCTGAGTTCATTTAGTGCTTTTGTTTGTGAGTTGCCATGCAGTGAAAGAGTGTAATCAGTTTGGTAGGCATCACATCATCTAATAAGCAGTTAGAAGTTAAGTGAGTAGACAGATTCTGTTCAGTTATCAGCAATGAGCACAGCTTCTAAGCTTTGACCTACACTGATTTTATGAAGCATTCAGTAGTAGGAAGAATACAAAAGGTTGGGAGAGGGTGAGAGAATGAGAAATAGTGGTTTATGGTAGACTATCTATTGAGAGGCAGCTGGTAAGGTTGTGTTGGAAGGGCTATATGTATGTGTCACTCCCTTCTTTTGGGATGTATGTTTTGTGGACTCTTTTTGCCGTTTTTCTCTATGAATGGGCATTCAGGAATAATGAGCTGTCGGGCTCTTTGTTGCGATCTGCTGTGTTCATTACCAGGTGTAAGTAGTAATTTGGTTGGTAAAATCTAAGACTGATCAAGTTCAGAAAGAAGGTCAGCAGTTTGTTTTACAAAGAAGTAATGTTGTGTTGTTATGTCCAGTAAGATGGGAATTGCCTTGGAGAAAAGGGCCTCTCTTTCCAAAAAAGTTTTGTTTTTAGGTTTTTGGATGGTGGACAGGTGTAGACTAGGCAGTTTGATTCCATTTTGAGGATGGTGCTGCAGTGTGAAGAAGTGGCAGATGGTGGACATTCTTCTCTTCCATTTTGGATTGTCCAGGTGTATAATTTGGTGGTCGTGGGTAGTTCCATTGAAGTTATTGAAACTAAAGGTAGATGGGCATCTAAAGCCTTTTGCAGTTATAGAAAGTAAGTAAGGTAATACCAGAATGATTGCGATAGTTGTTTAGGGCTGAGTATATTGTGTTGTATTGATTGCTGAGTGGTCAATTATCTGTTTGTTTATTTTTTGAGGATGCAGGAGAATTTTAATTATTGACCACTTTTATGAGATTTTGATGGCAACATCAGTTAGACTGGGAGGAAGCTGCTTAAGCCCCGTATAACTGGAAAGGAAGTAGAGATATGAGGTTGTGCTATTTTTTACCTATGTAGGTGAGCTTTGCATATTGTGTAATATTATCAATGTTATTATTGTTCGTCTTGGAGGTAATGCTTTGACCAAAGTCTCTAGTATGGGATTTTTTCATATATCATTAGAGATTTGTTATGATGGCAACAAAGGTTTCCAAGGACTGTCTTTAGATGGGCATCAATTATTCTCAGATTGTGTTGGATGGGAGCAATTAATTTTTCACCTATTGAGGGATCAAGAAGATTTATCAACCAAAGGGTGCCCAGAACAGCTTACCCGTTAGATTTTTGGTTGACTGAGTAGTGAGATTTCACTGACAGAGATCAAATATGGTATAAAAGGTATGCAAATCATCTAAAAGATTTAGTTTTGGATTTATTCAATGTTCTCATGTCATTATTTTTACTGGATATTCTGAAGCAACTTTTCAAGACTGAAAGCTAGGTAGGTTGAGTCAATGGTAAAAGATGGACAACAGGTTTCTTGTGCGTAGCCAGCTGGGCTATTTTGGCCAAGTGATTTCTCCATTTTCTTTGGTATCAGCAATTATATCAGAAGTGTGTGACTGGTGGAATATGCTGCTTTGTGAAGTGAAGCGCTGTTATCGAGTGAGTAGTCAGGGATGCTGCTTGGGAAGAAGAGCGGTATGGGAATGCCATACCCTTTATGAATTGAAATAGTCATGCATGATTACTATTTAGCTGTTGGTATTTCAGAATTGTTTTCATTTTTATGATCCAGTTCCGTTTATTAAATTATAGATAAAAGAATGTATTTCTTGCCTTGGCAGATTAATAAAAATGGTCACATGGCAAACTTTGAAGTGGTCGCTGTGTCTGAGAGGGGTTCATAAACAATGGTTAAGTTTTCCAGCTGTTTAAAAAGTGGACGTATTTGCACTGCAACACAATACTCTAATATTGTAAAAGCCAGTAATTAAAGACATTGTTTAGACTTACACATATTCAGGTACTCTTGATGTACGTCACAAGGTACTGTCTTACATTACTGAAGCAAAATTGCATTAGGGTCTAAAAACTGACTGAAATAAGACTGATTATTTTCCAGTGTAATGAGAAATATTGCATAGGCACTTAGAATGTTAAGAACCAGAACGACTCTAATAGTAATGAGAAAACAGGCTATAAAATATATTTGCCAGGAATTGCAAGCCATAAACACATTCTAAATGATTCATTACTTATATTTTGACTTCAAGTGTTTGTTTTTTTTTTGTTCTAACTTTATTGAGTTTATAACAATAGTTACAATAATGTAAGAAATAAAATAAGTGGGACTGAAGATATTATTTAATTAGCAAACAAGAAGAACTACTCCATACTTGCACTACGAACGGAAGTACATAATTAAACTTAACCCAGTAGCCTCAAACTGTCTGATTCTCACCTTTTTCTATATCTGGCTACATTATTCTAGCCCCAGGTTTTACCAAAAAGTAATAAATCCCACGTGTATGTCTGGGCTGGACAGCCTAGGCTTAGTAATGCCATGCTCCCTCCCTCTCTCACCACACTCGAACAATAGCAGAAAATCTTCACTGCTTGACTACCTTTACACTGCAAGGTAGGTTCTCTCCTTTCCTGATCAAGACTCCTGACCTCTAAGGCAATATCAAAGTCATCCTCCCTTCCCCCATGAACTCATCCTCCCTTCCTCCATGCACAGATTAACATTAAGTAAAAAAAACTCTGCCTCCTCAGCAGTGACAATTCAAAGGATGCACTGCAGAGCACAGTACCTATTTTTGAATATAACACAAGACCAGGATTGGACTGATCCTTTTCATTAACAACTTCCAGTGTCAGTCTCTCATTAGCTAAGTACACAAACTCAGCTGGTATTAGAACAGAAATCAAAGCCAGTCCTTGGCCAAATTGGAATAGTGAAACACCTTTTCACGTTGTTGTCAGAAGGGTAATGCTCCAGTAAAAGAAGTGCACTAGAGAAGTATGTATACAGCTGATTCATATCAGTTTTATTTCTTGCAGATAGAATGAATGAATGAACTTTACTCTATTGGTTCATTGGTACAATTTCAAACACACAAACTCTGACTGACTGTTATTTAAGTAACTGCTTAAATGACTGTTGTTACTGCCTGCAGGAGGCGGCCATGGTGGTGCAGTGGTTAGCATTGCCGCCTCACAGCAAGAGGTTCTCCGGTTCGATTCTCGGCTGGGGTGCCTTCTGTGCTGAGTCTACATGTCCTCCCTGTGGTCGCGTGGGTTTCCTCCAGGTGCTCTGGTTTCCTCCCACATCCCAAAGATATGCAGTAGGTGGATTGGACACTCTAAATTGGCCCTAGGTGTGAGTGTGTACATGTGTGTGCCTTCTGTGGAAGGTTGGGTGCCGGGCTGGCAACTCGACACTTTAAAATTCCACTGCCAATCATGAGCGGACAGATGATCTGCTGTGGTGACCCTTAACCAGGAAAAGCCAGAAGAAGAAGAAGTTACTGCCTGCAGGACCCACTTGTATCTCTTCTACAGCACCAGTCATGCACTCTGACAACTTCCAATCCACCCAACCTTTGCTAGGGCTTTCTTATAGTGTAATTAGTTGTCAGCACCAGCTTTAAAAGACCATGCTTCAGAATAATACCATTTAAGCCTTCCCATTGATTACCATTGCCTGTTTAATAATTTTATCAACTTCAGCACTGTGAACACTAGCACCCATTTAAGACTTCAAAAGACTTGCATCAATTTTGTGAGGGGTGAAATACTGTTTTTGTTGTTGTGTCTTTCGGCTTTTCCCGGTTAGGGGTCGCCACAGCGGAACTCTGGTCCGCTAATGATTGGCAGTAGATTTTTACGTGCCGAGTTGCCAGCCCTGACGCACAGCCTTCAACGAAGGTATGCCCATTCATGCATGTCTCCACACAGAAGATGCTTTAGCTGAGAATTGAACAGGACAACGTCTTACCGCAGCACCACCACTGCAATACTGAGGGATGAAATACTAAGATGAGCTAATTACATTTATTTATTTGTTTGACCTCTTTACTGGAAAAGTCTGACTGGCCAAATCCCCTTTTCAGTGGATATCCCAGGAGAAAAGCTCCATCAGTGAATGCAAGGACTGATTGGCAATAATGATGTATACATTTGTACATAAAAGGACATTATCACAGATTAACGTAAAAGTGTTGCATAACAGGGTTTCTTAAAAAATACAGGATACAATTAAATGATATATACATACACACACACACACACACACACACACACACACACACACACACACATATATATATATATATATATATATATATATATATATATATATATATATATATATATAAGCACTATCCTACATGTGTGCTAATGACTGGGATATCTAAAATATGTCAATTAGTATTAAATGAGGTTGGAGGAGGAGACAAAGGGTTAATATTTGGTTTTGGAGTGATTTAGGTGAACGGGGTATGAAAGAGCTGAAAAAAGAGGAGGTATGAGATGGAGAACATAATAAAAATATTTACAGACATTCTGAAAATGATTGACTTTAACAACTGGCTTAGTTTCTGGTGTCATTCAAAGGGGATTCAGTATCTGACAACCTGGGATGACAAGATTGACAAGCCACGGTACTTTGCCAGAGATGGCCTGCATCTGTCTCCCTTGGGCTTCAGGCTCCTGGCAAAGTCTCTTACCTCACCCATAGTGCCTTTTTTAGACAATGCCATGAGGTCAAAACTACCAACATGAAAATTTCATCTAAACTTAAATTAAAGGTCATTCTGCTAAACACTGAGTCTAAACATGAAACTGCACTCATTGCAAGCATTCTTAACCCTGGAAGAAGTTGAAATTTGTGCAGCCACAGAAACCTGGCTCAAAGCTGTGGAGAGCACCCCAACCATACCAGGTTACTCATCCTATCATTCATTCAGACCCCAAGCCGTGGGCAGCAAAACAAAAGGAGGTGGAGTTGCAATATATATAAAAGACATACATACCTCTAAGCTGGTATGATGCACAGGAAATACTCCAGGTGCAGGTAACAATTGACAAGATCCCTGTTCAAATCATTGCTAGCTACAGACCACCAACTATGACTAATGATGCCCACTCCACCTATCTGGACCTCTTTGAATCTATCAAGATTCAACTCTTTACCCTAATCCTGGGTGACTTTAACTATCCAACCATAGATTGGAAGAAATACTCATGCAAAAACACAACTGCCCAGAGATTCCTTGATTTTGTCAATGCAAATTACTTGGACCAGTTGGTCGACACCTCCATAAGAGGTGAAAATATCTTGGATTTTGTATTAACCAACATGAGTAACCACTACAGCATCCCTACAGTATCATCATCCCTGGTAAGATCTGACCACAAAGCAGTCACTTTCGAAGTCAACATCTCCCCTGATCCCCTCCCCCCAGCTAGGATCAAACAAAAAAACTTCTTCAAAGCTGATTACAACCTCCATAGGGAAGGTATAAACAGATTTACAGCCCCCTCCCCCTCCATAAGAACTAGCACATATGTCCAAACCTACACCAAAGTACTATACGAGCATTTATCTAGCTGCATGGAATCAGGAATACCAGACAGGACAAAATCCTCCTCCTCAAGGAAGAGTAAACCTGTCTGGTGGATATCTACAATAAAGAAACTCTATAATAAAAGGAAAAAATTGCTGTCCAGGACCATGAAGTAGCAGGTGTCTAACTGGAAGCCATCTTTCCTTAGCCTAAACAAGCAAATAAGAGCACTAGTGAAATACTCCAAAGCAAACTTCAAGTCCAAACTGGCCACATCTACTAAAGACAATCATAAGGATTTCTTCACATATGTCTGCAATCTCAAGGGAAGCACCCAGATCTGCTCAGAACTGGTGGCCAAGGACACCACATACACAAACCTTGTAGATATACCAAACCTGCTGGCAGACTGGTTCAGTGGTTCACTCCTCTGTCCCCGCCATCAGTAAAACAGGACATCCCCAGTTTCTGCCCCCCTCCCCTTATCTCTAGGGAGCAAGTCATCACTGCCCTCTCAAAGGCAAAAAATACAGCCTCCATAGGACCCAATAACATCCCAGGCTGCATCCTACATGAACTCAGGCAGGAACTTGCAGCACCATTAGGCACCCTATTCAACCAAAGCCTGAGTACCAGCTTCTTCCCAGCCAAGTGGAGGACAGCTACTGTCATCCCTTTGCACAAAGGTGGAGTATCCACTGATCCAGGAAATTATAGACCCATCATCCTAACTAGCCTGATTTGCAAGGATATTGAGCCGATTATTATGGACTTCATTAACAAGGACATTGGCAACTTCCAGACACTTGATCCCACACAGTTTGGTTTTGTCAAGGGGAGGTCATGCCTGTTAAATATGGTCAACTTCTTTGGGACAGTCACCAAGGTGATAGACAAGGGGAAGATGGTGCACACTGCCTACTTTGACCTGGCCAAGGCCTTAAATACTATTCCCCACTCAGGTATAATAGATAAACTTAGTTAAAAACAATGCCAAGACCCAAGTAGGCAGAAGCCCACAAACTTTAATAAAACAAAACAAAAGGTAAGCGTTTTCACGGTTCAAGTCCGCTCCTTCAGACAATAACAGAGTACAAAATCTTAGAATTTAAAAAGATAACATCCAATCAAAAAGCAGTATTCATTAAGATCAATTAATTATTCAAATTAATTCTTAAAAAAGAAGAGCTTACTAGTGTTTAAACTGACGTGTATACAAAAAAGTTTTCAAAGAAACAGCTTTGTTTATACCAGGTGCTTTATCCACCTGGAAATAGAGAATCCATTTCTGTTCACATGCTTCTATTTTTATTCTGATGCTACCACCCCTCAAACTTTCATCTATCATCTCCAAAACAAAAAAACTTAAATTTATGTTTTGGACCAGATGTAAGTATGTGCTTGGCTAAGGCACTAGTCTCCTTATTGTTCCTGATATCACAAACACATTCTTGTGTCCGCTCTCTGAGCATGTGGTTGGTTTTACCAGTGTAATAAACTCCACATGTACTACAGAAACTATAATAAACAAGATTTTTAGATGAGCAATCTGCATAAAAGGAGAAATCTATACCATAATTTAAATGTGGGTGTATGAAGCAAGTGCCTGCATATAAATAATTACATGCACTGCAATGTCTACATGCATACGTACCACATCTACGGGAAATGATGGTCTTAGATGTCTGGTTATGTTTCTTATAACACAAATGCCTTTAAAGGGATTTATTATTTTTAAAAGAAAATTGCAGTCTATCAGTGATAAAATCCCTTAAGCTCATCATTCCCATGCAAACTATTCCAGTTCTTTTTCATTATTTCACATACTGCACATTAGAGAAAGTTAAGGGAAATCTGGTGCTCTTCTTAGTTGGTGCTGTCAATGCTCCAGTAGTATTTATTGTTCTTTTCAAGTATTATGGTCTCCCTGAGCCTTCCCTCTCTGGCATAATAGATTTAATACAAGAGTTAATCTCTTTTTCTTTATAGCCTCTCTTCAACTAGGCATCAAGCTACACGTTACCAGATGGGTAGCAAACTGGCTCACTGATAGAAGCCACCTAGTCAAAATAGGGGAAGCCACCTCAAATGGTAGACCCATAACAAGTGATGTACCTCAGGGAATTGGTCTTGGGGCTTCTGCTCTTTGGGATATACTTCTTAGAGGTGCAGGTCAAATCTAGTGGGCTATGGCTGACCAGGTTTGCAGATGACTGCAAGCTGGGCACTGTCATCAATTCCCATAGTAATGTAGACATTCTCCAAGAGGGTCTCACACAAACAAATGACTGATGCCAGAAACATGGCCTCAAACTGAATGCCAAAAAATGCATCATCATCCCTTTTGGGGAGAATAATGTCCCCACAAATTATCAAATTGATAATAAGGCACTAAGCACGCAATCAGTCGTGAGGGACTTGGGGAGACCAGGTTGATAGCAAACTGACTTTTGACCACCATATTGCCTTTATTGTATGTAAAGTTTTATACATAGCCCACCTCATTAGTAAGGGTATCTCATCCAGGGACAAGGTGGTCAGAACAACCCTGTATTCTTCCCTTATAAGACCGATTATTGAATATAATGCTCTTTTTGGCATGTGCCTCACAAAGCACATGCAACAGCTGGAGAGACCACAGAGATTCCTCACCCAGAGAATCCAGGGCCTCAAACATCTACCATACGTAGATAGGCTAAAAGCCCTATCCCTCTACTCAATCTCCTACAGACTCCTCACAGGTGACCTCTGTCTGGCATACAAAGCAATCTCAGATCCCGCCTTGAAGGGACTGCTGCATATTCGCAAGTCAAGCTCCACTTGAGTAACCCACATGCAAGACCTCAACCTGGTCTGTGACATCAATAGGCCTTGTTGGTGGGACAGATTTGTGTCCCAGATACTCCCCCTTTTGTGGAATACACTCCATCTCCACGTAAAGCAGAGTACCTCATTAAACCTTTTTAAATGCAGCCTGGATAACTGGATGGGGAACAAACAATACACCCCTGGGATTCCACCTATGTCCCTGCTGGACAGTGGCATAGGGTGTTGACTTGTTGAAACATGGGCTAAATTCTTGGTTAGGCTTGTAATGACCTCAGGGTCAATAACCTAGTAGCTTCCTATGATTCTATGATCCTATGGGGTTATTTGTTTGTGACTTTGGCTGAAATACAAGAAGGCAAGTTGAGGAAGTATGCTGCTGTATTGAAAGATTACCCAGATGGAGATGCACAGTGTCAAATCCAGTTGCTGAGAAGGTGAAGTTTTGATTGTGCCTCAAATTTCTGAGGGTATATAGTTTACTGTATAGACAATGGAAGGGAGTTACAGATTTTGGCTACTGGAGAGGGGTACAGGACATCCCCATTTGGGTTACTGGAGTACTTGCTTTTAGAGAGAATTTCTTCATAGGATCTAAGGGCTCACAAAGAGGAGTACCATGACATGAGTGAAGACAGTGATGGATACTTCTTTGGAAAGTGTAGTATTTTGTCAGCTTGTTTTTGTTGACAGACCTTATGATGATTTGAGTTCTTCAACTAATTTAACTATAACAGAGCTTTACAGTGATGGGTGTATGAATGTGACTTGGTTATCAGTTTGGCTCTTTTGTTATAGGTTTCTTCCAGTGTAAAGAGTTTTAAAGCCTAATGTTCAATGAAAGTGAAGACAGCCATGAAGAGAATGGGGTGAAGTAAAGGGGTCTATATTATAACTGTGAAACCTCACATACATGAATACGGAAAATACGGAAATGTCGATACATATTGAGCGAACTGTGAAAACACCGAACGTCCTGAACCCCGAATTTCAAAATGTCGAATCGGCATAGCTGGCCAACCACACATAATCCACATACATACACTTAACAAAACCCTTCTTCTAACCCTAAACTAAAGCTTACATATATTACTATGTATGCACTAGCCTTAATCCGCACCCTAACCCTAAGGTCCGTAACTATTGCACAACTACATTAAGGACCTATACCCAAACAAAATAAATAATCCACATACATACACTTAACAAAACCCTACTTCTAACCCTAAACTAAAGCTTACATATATTACTATGTATGCACTTACCTTAACCCACACCCTAACCCTAAGGTCTGTAACTATTGCACACTTACCTTAAGGAGCTATACCAGAGAAGGGCCAACTATGACGATTGGACATTTCGAATTTTGCGCTTCAGGACATTCTGTGTTTTCGCGGTTTGCTCAATATGTGTCAACGTTTCCGTATTTGCACAACTACGGTTTTGCGGTTGTAATAGGTAACCAAAGTAAAGCAGTTGCAGTATGTTTTTGGTGGATTCAGTGAGTTGGGTTTTGACTTTGTAGAGCAAGTTCAGTTTTTGATGTTTTTTTCTGGTGAATTGTTGGATATAGAGGTCGAATTTCATATTTTGATGTATGGCTAGTCCTAGCAGTTAAGTATAGTTAACCTATATGATGACATCCCAATGGCAGAGGTGATGACAAAGGTGGTTGCAGAATTGTGGTGGGATTTGGTGGTAAATAATATCAGTTTATTTTTTGAGGGGTTAAGACCAAGGTTGCATACTATGGGAAAAAAGGATTCTTGGGTTAATGACTTCTGTTCATGCATGGGCCAGATAATGGTGGAATCATCGCCTTATTGAAAAACATTTTTTTTGCTTTTTTTACCCTCAATCTCCCTTCATTGTTACCAGCCTGGTCCTTGTGCCCCATCCATACCAGATCTACCAACTTCTCCATGCCCCCTCCAAACTGATTCCTGTAATCTGCTGATGCCAGTTACGGATCACAACCTACAGGGCTTAACACATCTCATCTTCCATCTGGAATGGGGGGAGCACATACTGTCTTACCCTTCTTTACTCTCCCATTGTGGCATTGTATTTTGCCCCATAAGGGGCATGCAGTGTGTGGATCTGCATTGTATTACCTTGCCTGCACAGCAGCTCAGCCAAGCCCCACTGCCCCTGCTGAACACGCCTCTTCTTGCGATGTCCCTAGCCTCCACCAATGTTCATTGTCTTGAGATGCTCATGTACCACCCTCCCCTCAGGATGGGTACAACCATCTCTCCCTGCCACTCCTTCAGTTGGCCGAGATACTAATTGAACCCAGGTTACCTGGGTCATAGCCATGGCTTTATCCTTTTCCATCACCAGAGCACCTTATCTCCCTATTAAATAATGTAGCGTTATTGGATTGAAGAGGAATATTGTTACTAAAAATGTTTGATAGAAAAGACCCTATTGTGGGTTCTTGTGAAACTCCTACTGGAGTAGCAAGTGGACAGGATGTGGAATGTCACCATTTAAACTTAGGATTGTATTGTAGAGGTAAGAACTAAACCATAAGAAGGAAGAATTTGAGGGACCTAGATGTGAGCAATTTTGGACAAGTTTATAATGAGTGACTGTGTCAGAAGCCTTAGAATAATCAGTAAAGACTGAGGATACCAAAGAGTTGTTATTTCTTGCAAGATAAATGTACGCAAACAGGAAAGATGACCAATGCCAGTACTGCGAGAAGGCCAAAAGCCATGCAGTGATGCACTTGTGAGTTTATGCATTTTTCCTGGATGTTGGATAATAGAGAGGTTATAGTAATAGGCCTGAAGTTATTAATTCATGTAAAAGAAACACCTTTGTGGAATGAAAGGGTGTAGGGGTATTTCTATCATTGGGTAAAGTGAACATTTTTGTTTAGGACAGATACAGGCTAGGCAATAACATCAGGTCAGTTTTAAGGTACTCAGGAGGAGGAGGGAGGATGGTTAATGGCTATTGTGATTAGCTTGAGTTCTGATCGATATGAGTAGAGTCAGGGTTAAATATGGAGGTAACCGAGTTGATGAAGTGGGAGTTGAATGTGCAGGCAGTATGGCAGATTGACTTATTGGGATTTGGGTTGGATTATGATGGTTTGCCAGGGTTACATAGCTGAGAGAGGTGGAGATTTTGGTGATTAGTGCTAGGATTTCTATTCCCATGAATGACTGGGGTTTTGGTGGTATTGCTAAGAATGATTTAGGATTGGAGAAAAGAGAGGGGGTTTGTTGGTTTTCCAGGAAATCCAAGCTTTATCATACTATTTCATGATTTGTTTGGTGGAGGGAGACATCGTTGAGACAGGGTTGGATTTGATTATTTTTCACGTGAGTGAAGCTAGTCCATTTAGAATTTTTAGAAAAATGTGGTTGAAATGTAATACAGAGTACATTAGACTAAGAGATTTTATATTATACAATTCCTCCTCTAAAACGTGCACGCTGATTGGCCAGCCCAACCAGCGTGCCCGTTGTAAATCCCTCAATATACTAACGGAAAAGGTCCGTCGCCCGGACTTTTTAGTATAAAGCTATCTCGCTATGTTAAAAGAGTTTAACATAGCGATAGGTTTAAAAAGCAACACAGATCTCGTTGCTTTTTAAAGCTGTCTCGCTATGGTAAACTCCTTTAACATAGCGACACAATTAAAGCAACGGAGATCTTGATCTCCGTTGCTTTTTAAACCTGTTCAAGATTAAATGGGTTTAACATAGCAGACAGCTTTAAAATAAGTAACGGAGATCTCTGTTGCTTATTTTAAAGCTGTCTCGCCATGTTAAACCCATTTAACATAGCGAACAGTAAAAGCAACGGAGATCTTGCGTTCTCCGTTGCTTTTGCACAGCTCTGATGTACTGCGAGGCATGCGCAATACATCAGAACTGCCGAATACCAGACAGCTGCAGAAGGGCAGCAAAGAGATATACAATGCCATTATTTAAGAAAAGTAATTATTTATTTTCTTAAATAATGTCATTGATATAATAATAACCACTTCTGGTGTGGTAATGCGGATTTAACCACGGTTGTCTTTGTTTGGTCCCTCGGGCTTCGCCCTCGGGACCAAACCACGCCAACCGTGGTTAAATCCCGCATTACCCACACCCAGGCGTGGGTTATTGCTATAATATTCCAGTTGAAAAAGTGCAGGATTTCAAAGAATGGTTGTCTTTAGAACTTTGACTGGTTTCTTACATAGATGAATTTTATAGATGTAGGTGTTAGAATACAGCAAAGAATGATGAAGGTGGAATGGTGGTCACTTAGCCATACAAAGTGCCTGGCTGGATAATATTGTTGAAATTGCTTGTTAGAATCCAGTCTAAGATGGTGTCTGAGCCTGAGGACTTGTTAAATTTGGTAGGGGTGCTTGTGACTTGAGTAAAGTTACTGATATTTCAGAAAATAGCAAAGATATTTGGTGTAGTAGGTGGGGAATATAGGTTGCAGGTGACCCAATTAATATTTGAGTCTCTTAATTTCATGGTTTCATATGGAGGTTTTTTTGAAGAAGAAGTCCAGGAAAGACTATCCTGAATGACTGTAAGGTTACTAGTCTGGCTGGTGGGATGTAGAGAGCGATAAATTAAAATGTTTTTTGGTTTTTGAGTTTCAGGGTGGATACTATCATTTCAGAGTTGGAAGTTAACTGTATGGTGGCAAAAAAATCTACAGGAACAACAAATAATTTATAGATCGTATATATCTTAAAATTTTATTTAACTCAAACAAACTGTGAGCACTTACAGACAGAATACAAGTTCTTCAGGAATCAAGACTCAAATGTAATACCAATCAATTTAAACAGAAACTTAGTCACAAGACAATTGCACTTTAAAATAAAACTAGTTGAAATATTGGCATCTCTTGTTTCTAAACCTGTTTAATATAAAATGTAATAGAACATAGATTTGCAAACAATAGATACTGAGATTTTAACTAGTGCGTATAAGGTCTACATTTATATGACAATTCTGCAGTTTCATACCACTTTACAGTTAATTGCTAGTCTTAATTTTTCATTCTCTGCATGGCTTTACCTTCCATATGAGTGTTTTTCAGATAATTTCAGAGCTATTAAACTGTGGAATTACCAGGAGGAGGGATGGATTTGAAGGTTGTTTGTAAATAGTAAAGCCAATCACCTGCATGCTTAACTCATTACAGCCGAGGAAGTGTTGAAGAGGGTTGAAGATATGGATGTGTATGGGCAGTGTAAGTGGAAGATATTGTAACCTTAGGGTGAGAATTCTTCACTAGTAGTGCATGGTTTTAAACAGGTTTCTCTTAATAAGAGAATGTATGGAGAATGTTAGAGTATCCAGACTTGTAGGGGTGAGACTCTATTATGTAAACTATGTATAATGAGACCTAGTAGTGTATGGTTGTAGTTGTGAGTAGGGAGGAATGGTGTGCAGTTAATTATGGTGGTGTGGTAGTGTTGGGTGGTGTTTTGGGACCAGGATTCTGATGAATATCTCCACTTATTAGATGGGGCAGGGAGGTTTGAACTGCGAAGGAGTAGTGTCAGGGTGTATTTTTTTATTGTACAGACATAAAGGTGGCAGAGGGGTGGTTTATTAGCAGATAAATGTCTGGAATGAATGAATGAAGTAATGAAAGGAATTGCTGAAGAGGGTTGAAGATATGGATGTGTATGGGGAGGAGTTGTCTATGTGCCAGTAGAATGATAGGTAGTAATCTGTTGAGCTGATGTGATTGTTGTTGTTGTTGTTGTGTCTTTTGGCTTTTCCCGGTTGTCACTGGTTATTAGAAGGATAGTATGTATAGCTGAGTTAAAAGCAAGGAAATAATACCTTAGTTGTACCTAAAAAGGTAGAATACAAATTTGGCAGAAAAGATTTATTGGGTGTGAAAACAGAGAATGTACAAAAGAGCGAATGCTCATTTGTGTGAATCACACATGGTTGAATTTAATTTTATATAGTGGAGGTAAGCTGGACTGTGTAGGAAAATTTAATGTTTGGTTGAAAAAGTTGTGAAGATTTGCAAAACAGTGTTACAGCAGTTGTTGTGAATATGGAAGTGATTGTAATTTAGGGTTAGAGTAGAGTTAGATTTTTTTATTTATTTTTTATTTTACATTTGTTTACCGAGAAAGTCCGACTGGAACAAAGTCCATTTACAGCAGAGGCTCGGGGAGAAAAGCTCCATTACATAATGGTACAAATACAACAAATGACAAAAAAATTTCTGTACAGAGGCATATATACAATCAGAGCTCCATGTCTTTATATGATAACACAATCCACGAATGACAGAAACTTTTTATACAGTGGCATATATACAGTCTAGAAGATTTTACATACCTTAGTTTGATTTGAGCAAGCTTGGTATATAGATAGCAAAACTTTGAATTCCCTATTGGTAGTTCAAAGCATAAAAATGAAGGAATGGAATCTGGAAAATAATGCTATTCGGGAGATGTGTCGTAGTGTGAGAAATAGTTTGTAGGATAGTAGTTCCTGATAGGGAGTACAGAATAGCTGAGGTAAGCAGAGGAGATGAGGTGTGGCAAGTTAAGAGAAGAGCAGAAAAGATTTTATGTAATACAGGGACAGATAATAGGAACGAGTTAGAGTTGTGTATGTTTTGTGTTGCATGTGTTTTGTGTTCTTTTGAGTTGTATAGTGGTACAATTGGTTGTATAGAGAAAGGGTTTTTAGTGATGTAATCGCAGGGGTAGGGTTAGGGAGAAGGGAGGGTTTGGGTTACAGTTAGTGTTAGCACACATCAGTAAGATGGTATAGTTGGACAGAATGGTTTTATAAAATACCATAATTACAATTTCACATGCTATTGTCCTACAAAGGCTAGCTCTAGATTGCTAAATGAGAGGAAATGAAGAAGAAAAAAAAACTTTATAGATTGCTGCTACACAGAAGGTACTTAAGTAACTAACACAGCTATTTCCTATAGGTAGCTAGTCCTGTAAAGATAAACTTTAGTTGAAATCTTAGAGGACCCAATAAAATGTACTCCTTTTTCTGCTTGTGGCTGTCGACCTGCATGCCTTTTAGCAGTTTATTTCTTCTGAACAACCCGGGTGCACTGCTTAGCCTGTCCTGTTCAGGAAGTAGAATCCATGAGGTGGTGTATGCTACTGTGGTTACAGCTATCTGACAGGCACTGTCCGTGGCTCATGAGCAACTGTCTGTTGCTTGTTATAGCTCGGAGGTGGCAAGGTGGCTCACCTGTGGTCTGTTATGCTCCACACTGATGGCAAGGGTTAATTCATAACAGTTTCAGACCATTTTGCCACAACTGCAGAGCAGGGCTCATTAGTATATTATGCTAATGAAGGGATCAGGTAAAGCTGCAGTTTCCAATGAAGGGAGCTCATCTGTGTCACTATGTTGGGAAAAGTGTTTGTAGTTGTTTGCTTGCTTGCAATGTAGTCAATATCCAGATGAATCTTTATATCCCTTTATTCTTTTTGTGTTTTATGAAATATTATTCTGTGAAATAGTGATGCTGCTTAGTTATGTCACGTTGAGCAGAAAATCACCTTTTTCATGGCATCTCAACAATTGTACACCCAAAAATATTTTTCCTTAATCCAAAGTTTACTACATGATTGACAGATCTGTGAATCAGGTACCATGCTGTAGATTATCATATATATATATATATATATATATATATATATATATATATATATATATATATATATATATATATATATATATATATATATATATATATATATATATATATATATATAAAACAGCTGTATACTGGGATTCTTCCTGTAGACAATTATGTATGTATTTACTCCATTATGCACCGGCCCCTTTATAAATCATGAATAGATATGGGATGTGGATAAGACTCTTCACAACATAATTGCCCAAAATGTTTATGAATGGTGCCTGCACTCCTGTGCAGATGAACGGTGCCTTTGTCATATGGCTGAAGGGTTCTCTGTCTGTGTACAGGTAGAAGAGATTTCCTGGATTGATAAAAAGGGTCCACTTAGATTCCAGCATTACAGAATATGGAGGTGTACTTTTATCAGAAAGTTATGATCCCTGTATTACAAAAATGGAGCTTTCTCTAAATTCACAGAAAAGAAAAGGAAACTCCTTCAATCTTTCCCAAAGTAACAAAGTATTCAGCTTTTCTCTGGTTAATGGTGTGTTCTTTGCTATAACAGCTTGGGAATGTATGAATTCCCCCTTTATCTGCTGTGCAAGCCCACTACACAAAACACTGATTATGGACAAATGTCTTACACATTCAAGGCAGAATGTGTAAACTCAGAGCTGTTGGACATGCTACACTTAAAGAAATCCCAATCCCTCAGAGCCACATGCTCCATGGATCTAAATCTTGTCATCACAATAAACAAAACATGCTGGAGGGATAGGTTCCTGACCCAGAGACTCCCCAGACTCTGGAATAGACTGCCCATACATGTCAAGCAGAGCACCTCTTTGGCCCTCTTCAAAAGGAACCTAGATGATTGGATGGGAGAAAGGAAATTCACCCCGGGGGTCATGTCAGTCGCCCTGCTAGACAGGGGTCCAGGGAAGTAAATAGTGTGGGAAGAAATAGCCAGGGAATTGTTATGGCTAGGCTTGTATAGGCCTTAGGGCCAATAGCCTAGTACCAACCTATGAACCTAAGACTACCTCCATAACAAGCTGATCAGGCTTTTTGGTTTCTATGGGGACTCTCAATAAATAATGCCACAAACACACTTGAAAATCTTTTTCTGAGTTACAGATTTTTGAAAACTTCACAAGGATGGATGTAAGGAATACAAATTAAAAAAGAGGCTTATATTGGATTTTGGGGAACTTGCAGCAAAGTAGTAAATAGCAAAGATCCAAGGTTTATTGCTCCTGTTTATGAGGAGGGTATGAGGGACTAGATGAGTGCCTCTAAATCCTTTCAAGGACAAAACATGTATAAGGCTGTGAATCTTTAAAAATGTAATCTGTAGAATATTGAAGCAGAACGGTTAGATGTTTTCACTTTCTTAATTTTCTTGACATAAGTTTTTCCCAATGATTGTCTTTTCTTCAGACATCTTTGCTGAAATGAGCATAAGGAATACTACCAACTCAGTGTTATACTGCTGATGGTTTAAATGTCCCAATCTGCTATTATTTTTCTTCTTACTTATATTAATATCTTTTATTTTTCATTTGAGGCCAGGATAATGATATTTTACCTTGTTATCCATTTGGACCTTAACTGAATTCCTCCCTACTCTCATATTAATTATTTGTGCTATTAAGGCTTCTCTAGATTTCAGAAAGTAGATTTCTTTCAGTTATGTATAATTCTTTAATCTGGCCATTTGTTTCAAGTCCTTGTTGGACAAAAATGGTTATCTTTTCTTCATCTAATTCCTCTTGGAAACAATAAAAATTGCAGTATTTACTCCAGCCACACTGTCATACACATATCATGTGTACTTTGGTTTACCCACGCAATGCAGTTTTTCTTTTTTCACAGCTGTGGCAATGGAGTATGCAAGCAATAATGATTGACAGTGTGTGTGTTAATGTGTAATTAACACACACCCATGGGTGGGTTACACCCCTGGAAGGGCGTTAATTACACATAATTACACATTAACACACACCCAGGAGGGCATTATTATGCGTAGAGGATGGGCTATCTGTAAAATTGTTGCGTTTTACTTATTTTATAAAGATATATATATATATATATATATATATATATATATATATATATATATATCACTATATACTTTTTTAGTGTATTTTTGATGTAAAATTGTTCCTCCACCTAATGTTTCAAACTTGCTGTAGTATATGCTACGTATGGTGTTGGAGGAAGCATTTTACAGCCAAAATATAACATTTAAAACATAACCAGGTTATTTACCTTATTTTCAGTCCCTTACTCCTAAATCATTTGGTTGCCTGGTTAACCAGTGTAAAATAGCAGCTTAACCAGTCTGTCTCTCATGCTCATACAGACATACACTTTCACATACAAACACATACATACACTTTTTTTTTCATCTTTAAGAACAGGGTCACAGATGCTTTTTAATCATCTGAGATTCATCATATATGGAGCAGTCCTTTTACAAAATCTAGGTACATTCTGCGTTATGCACCAGTAATGCTCTGTGCCTTTTTTCCTAACATATTCATTCAGATCACTGCACAATTCTCAATACATTTCAGTTGGTGTCAGAGCAAGTGGTGAATACTGTTGTAATATTAATTAAACATTAGTTTTCATACAAGTTTAGCCACATGCCTTGCACAAAGAATGCCAAAGTACTGTATATAACTTAGAATGTTGCTGAAAAGGAGTCATCATGGATTTGTCTACTCTGCACAAAGAAGCACGCCTTCTACCAAATGTATGTTTATATGTCAGTTGCAACTGAATATAATCAGTGTAGTCATTTTCCTTGAAATTGAAACGTCAATGGATTACAGCGACTATTACACTTAGAAAAAAAAAACAAGTTAGCAGTTACTGCTGCAATTATAAACCTGTATGTGCAAAAGGCTTTAATTCAAGATGCTGCAGCTGCTAGACCTTGGCCAAGATGAAGAAAGCTGATTAGATCCTGTTCGACTTACCATAGACTTCATGACTGACAGGGAAACACTAGAAGAAATGAGCAAAGTACAGTTGTGTACACTTACCATAAATGTAGATGTTCCAGTGTATTCACTGTTGCAGTCATTACATTTGGCTAATCTGCTGGCAGGTTGTCCTCAGTCAGCCTGATTAACAAAGATAACAAAGAGAAAGGAAATTCACCCCAGGTATCATGTCAGTCACCCTGCTAGAAAGGGGTCCAGGGAAGTAAATAGTGTAGGAAGAAATAGCCAGGGAATTTTTATGGCTAGGCTTGTATAGGCCCCAGGGCTGATAGCCTAGTACCAACCTATGAACCTATGAATCTAGGTCTTGGGTCCTGTGTCGGTTGCTGTCCCTTCTTCCATGACGTCAGGTCATGAGGGTTATAAAACATGCAGCCAACGCCATTACATCAGTTTTTCTTGCCCCAGATGTCAGGTGCCCCCCAAATGGGGAGCAAAATATATAAGTTATTAAAAACACAAAAATATACCTCCAAACAAAAGCAAATACACCAAAAAGGCTTTTAAGCATAGTAAAGGAAAGTAGAGCTATAGTATGAGAAAAACAGGGGGATGGAGGGAGGGTAACCAGGACTGCAACAGTGAATACACTTGAACATCTACATTTATGGTAAGTGTACACAACTGTACTATGTTCTTCGTGTTTCACTGTTGCAGTCATTACATTTGGGTAGATTCCCAAAGCTATGGTTGGGAGGATGGATTTATACAGCATTAGGACCAGCTGTAAGGCCCTGCAAAACAGCAGTGGCAAAGCCAGCTCTGGATTTAGAGGAAATTGGTAAGTGATAACATCCCAGGTAGGAACACCTGTGAGAAAGGCTGTAGATGTAGATGCAGCTCTGGTGGAATGAGATCTGATTCCCTAGGAGATAGGTTTTCCATTGTGCTTATAGCAAAAATTAATACAATGGCTTATCCATTTAGAAATGGTTTGCTTTGAAAAAGCCTTCCCCTCTGCTCCTGCAGCAAATGCTACCAGCAGTTGTTCAGATTTTCTTCGAGTTTTAGTCCTGTCCAAGTAAAATCTAAGCTGTCTGTGTACATCCAATGAATGCAGAATCCGTTCCCCCTTGTTCTTTGGATTGGGAAAGAAAGTTGGCAAATGAACGGACTGGTTAAGAGCCACACTGGATACCACCTTGGGCATGAAGGATGGATTGGTCCTGAGTGACACCCTGTCCACATGAAAGATGATGAAAGGCTCCACTGCAATAAGGGCCTGTAATTCAGATATCCTTCTAGCTGAAGTGATTGCTAAAAGGAAGGCTGTTTTCCAGGAAAGAAATTTTAAGTCTACAGTAGCAGCTGGCTCGAATGGAGGTAGAGTGAGTTTCTCCAATACAAAGTTAAGGTCCCAGGCAGGGGTTGGAGCTCTCCTGGGAGGTCTCAAGTTTTTGGCCCCTCTGAGATACTGCTTTAGCAGAGGATGAGAGAAGAGGGGTGGGGTGTTCTGTGTTGTAATGAGCTGAAATGGCTGAGGCATAGATTTTTATGGAAGAAAAAGACAGGCCCTTGTGAAGCATCTCAGTTAAGTATTGAAAAATCTGAGGTAAATTGGGCGCTGCTGTGCTCATTCCTTGAGATTGATTCCAGGCACAGAATCTTTCCCATTTGTCAGCATAAGATTTTCTAGTACTAGGTCATCTTGCCTCCAAAATGACATCCATCACAGGTTTGCTGAGGGATGCTAAGTGAGAATTTAAATGATTAGCCAAGCTGCAAGATTCAATGTTTGAAGCTGAGGCTTTAGAATTTGGTTCTCCTGCTGTGACAGCAAGGAAGGTGTCTGAGGCAGGTGCCATGGAGAGATTTGTGACACACTGCGCAGGAGTGGGTACCAGTGTTGGCGAGGCCAGTCTGGAGCAATCAAAATAATTTTTGGTTTGTCCTGTTTGTATTTTAGTAGAACTTTGGAGAGCAGAGGCAGAGGGTGAAAGACGTAGACTGATAGTTTTTTCCAGCTTAAGGACAGATCATCCACTTTCCAGGCTTTTTTGTGAGGAGTTCTTGTGCAAAATTTGTCCAACTGGTAGTTCTGGGGTGAGGCAAAAAGATCTATTTCTGGGCTCCCCCATTTATGTGTCAACATGTTGAAAATCCATGGTTCCAGTTTCCATTCATGTGGGTCCATGAGATTTTTGCTTAGTTCATCTGCCAGAATATTCAGCTTTCCTGGCAGGAATTGCACTTGTAGTTGTACTTGGTAGCTCAAGGCTGTGTTCCACAATTCCATGGCTAGTCTGCAGAGGGGCTAGGAATGTGTACCCCCTGCTTGTATATGTACCAGATAACCGTGGTGTTGTCCGTCTTTACCATTAGTTGTCCTGGATGAAGGTAGTCCTTGAAGGCTGTCAGTGCATTCTGTACAGCTAGCATTTCTTTTTGATTGATATGAAGGTGCATTTGATTTGGGCTCCATTTGCCCTGAATTCACTTCCCTGCCAGATGAGCCCCCCATGCATAGTCTGATGCATCTGTAGTTAGGGTTTGGGTGGCAGGGGGAGGTGTGAATGGCAGTCCCTTGTTTTGGTGACAGGCTTCTGCCCACCATAGGAACTCTAGGTGCAGGCAAGATATGATACGAATCATTGTTTCCAGGCTGTGACAATGTTGACTCCATAAACTTTTTAAGTACCACTGAAGTTTCCTTGTTTGCAGTCTTGCATATGGAATTAGAAGAATGCAGGAGGCCATGAACCCAAAGGCTTGCAGTATTTGTCTTGCAGATATCAGGGTTTTTGTGGCTACCTGTTTGAAGTAAGTCACCAAATGAATTTGCTTTTCTGGTGTAAGGAAAGCCATCTGGGCAGTTGTATTATAGCTTGCACCCAGGAATGTAATTTTTTGAGAGGGTACCAGTTGTGATTTCTTTTCATTTATGGTGTACCCTAGACAAGTTAGAACCCTTTTTACAAATGCCAGATGTTTTAGAAGAATGGCCTGGTTTTCTGCCTGAATTAGACTATCGTCCAGGTATGGATATATTTGAATATTTCTTTGCCTGCAAAATGCAATTACTGGAGTCAGGCACTTTGTGAATACCCTGGGCACAGTAGACAAGCCAAAGAACAGTGCAGAGAACTGATAATGCAAGTAGTCTGCTTTGAAGCGTAGGTATCTTCTGCAAGATCCCCTGACTGGGATATGCAGGTAAGCCTCTTTTAAATCTAGAGTTGCCAACCAGGCATCCTTGCCTAGCATAGGAAGTAACTGGCAAAGAGTCAGCATCTTGAATTTTGGAATGTCCAGAAAGGTGTTTAGAGTAGACAGGTCCAGAATTGGACGCCATGATTTGTCTTTCTGGGTATCAGGAAAAGTCTGGAATAGAAACCTTGTTCCTTTTCCTCTTCTGGTACTAGTTGAATAGCCCCCATGTTTAGGAGGGAAAGTACTTGTTTCTGAGCCTCTGCCCACTGATTTCTGGGCAGGTTTGGCCACCCGTTTGGAGTTGGCAATGTGTGGAAATGAAATCTGTATCCCTGGGACACTATATTTAAAACCCATTTGTCCTGGGTTAGAAGTTGCCAGTTTTTTGCATAAAGAGCCAGTTTTCTCCCCAAAGGGGCAGCTAAGAGGTAAATGCTTGGTAATTTTAAAGGAAAGTCATTGAGACTGTTTGCCATAGGGTGGTGTTTTGCTATTTCCAGATTTGGAAGTGGAAGCACCCCATTGCTTAGCTCTGAAAGTCCCTTGGGACTGAAACCTGGTGCTTTTTGAATGTCTGGGTTTTGCTTGAGTGGCTCTTGAAGTAGCTGGAAAGGACCAGTTCTTAGTAGGCCAGTGCCTACTAAATCTTGGAGGTTGTACCTGTAATATATCTTTCACAGTTTGCATAGATTTAGCCTTATCTTCCATCTTTTTTAGAACTTCTTCAGCCTTATTGCCAGACAGTCCTGCTGCAAAGGAGCATCCGACAGTTTTGCTTTAACATGGTCAGGCAGAGATTGCTCCTTAAGCCAAGCATGCCTTCTAATCACAGACCCAGTAACAGCAGCCCTGCAAGAGGCCTCCAAAGAATCAAAACCACATTGCAAAGTATGTTTTCCAACTTGTTCAGCTGAATGCAATAAATCCTGTAAATCCTTATTTTACACACAGTCAGAAATCAACATAATTTTCTGTTTAAGCAGTCCCATGATATGCTGTTGATATTTTAGCATATGAAATTGACAGCTTAAAGCTCTGATTGCCAAGGTTGCAGAAGTATAAACCTTTTTACCCCATCTATCCAGTACCCTGGAATCTCTAATTTTTTGCATTAGAAGCATTAATGCCCTTGGGCTCCTGAGAAATGGTTTCAGGGTCCGCAACAGGATTTTTGAAAAGGAATTTGTGGGACTCAGAAACCCTGTAGTATCTGTCTGGTTTACTAGGGGCCGGAGGCAGGGAATCAGGGGCCATAGTGGATTCCGAAAACACATCATCAACAATGTCTAGTACAGGAGGTATAGCCAAAGGCGTATGCTGAGGAAGAAGAAGGAAATTCCTAAGCCTCTTTTTTGGATTCAGAAAAATCCTGACTTTCCCAGTGGAAATGCTCCCTTAAGGTATGTAAAGTTTCCCCAAAAGAAAAATCCTCAGGTGGAAAAGCAGAGGGAATGGAATGCTCTGCATCAGAGTCCTCATAAGTAGGTATGGACAAATCCAGGTCATTAGAAGAGTCAGAAGAAACAGAGTCCTGTTCAGAAGATTCATAATCAAGTTCAGCCCTAGGCCTCTTAGAAAGGGGGTTGACTACCCCTGATTAGAGTAATTAAATCTTCAGCCATTTTGATCATTTGTTTTTAGACATAGGGGCCTGAACATGTGGCCTGGGTGTCGGTTTTTTAGACATAGATCGAGATTTAGGCCTTAATATTGAAGGTGGAGTCGGTTTAATATACAAGTCTGTAGGCCTGAGTACACCCTCAGAAGCTGGTGCCTGTACAGTGGCTCTGGACCCATCCAAGGTAGAGACATCCGCAGGTTCCATAGGTAAAGCATCTTGCAGGATACAGGACTCTGAATGGGTCTCAGTAGAGACCTGCGAATCAGAAGTAGCGGGTATCAGGGGCTGTGAAAGCACCTCACTGAGTACCGGCGAACTGGCGACTGGCTTAGGAGAAGCGTCATCGGCAGTTTTTGACCTCAATGGCCTGTCTCTGTCTATTTATTTGCATTTTTTCAGTATTCCAGTAGTCAGATGTAATTTCTGGATAATTAAACCGAGAACCGAAATATTTAGAAGCAAAAATGTACCGACGACGGATAGTGTGCTGATTAAATAAAGCACAAAACCGACAGCAAGGTACGTCGTGGTCAGGGCCTAGGCAAGGAATGCAGTACAAATGAATATCTTTATGAGGGTATTTGGTTCCCACAAGTAATGCAATTATTAACTTTTACTGACATCAGTAAGGAGCAAGAAAAAGTTTCTCCAACGGGGAACTTAGCTTTTAGTTGAAGACTTTGGTTCTGAAACTCGAAAACGAAAATTTCAGCAGTTGGCCGACTGGCACTTGTGAACTGCTTCTGCTTTGGGGACCGTGCAGCAAGAAAGACTGATGTAATGGCATTGGCTGCATGTTTTATACCCCTGACGACCTGACGTCATGGAAGAAGGGACAGCAACCGACGCAGGACCCAATACTTTGTTAATCAGGCCGACTGAGGGCAACCTGCCAGCAGATTACCCAAATGTAATGACTGCAACAGTGAAACATGAAGAACATCCACTGCTGCCCTCACCTAATGCCTCAGGAAATCATGGAGAACCCATCCCAGTGAAAACAAAGGTATGCATAGCATTATGTATACCAGCTACAGGTACTTTCCAGAGACCCACAGGGATATCTTAGGAGTGTCACAGGCTTCAGTTTACAGAAGATTACTTATAGGTTCATAGGTTCATAGGTAGATACTAGGCTATCTGCCCTAGAGCATTTATAAGCCTAGCCAGAGTGTATTTGGCTTCCGCCTCCCTATTAGATTAGCCTACTGTGCCTCTGTAAAGTAGGTCACAGAAGGTACCCTTTTAAGATTAGTTTACTGTGCCTCTGTCTAGCAGGGACACAGAAGAGATCCCAGGGGTGAATTTGCAATTTCCCATCCACACGTCCAGATTTCGCTTGAAGAGGATCAGCGAGGGGCTAGGTCTAACATGAATTGGTATTCTATTCCAGAGTGAGGGGAGCCTCTGAGAAATGAATCTGTCCCTCCAGCATGTCCTATTTATTTTTGTGCTGAGGTTTAGGTCCCTGGAGCGTGTAGCTCTAAGGGACTTGGATTTTTTGAGGTGGAGCATGTCCATTAATTCTGGGTTTGACATGGCTTTGTACATCAGGCATAGATCGCCTCTGAGTAGGCAGTAAGCAACTGAGTAGAGCTGGAGTTTCTTTAGTCGAGCTGCATAGGACATCTGTTTGTAGCCCATGAACCTCTTGGTGAGGTACTTTTGGGGTCTCTGCAGTTGCTGCAGGTGTCGGGTAAGGTACATCCCAAAAGGGGCATTGTATTAAATTATGGGCCTGATGAGTGGCCAGTAGAGGGCACAATGACCTCTCTTGATCTAGATCACGAACCCTTTCGTGATAAGGTGGGCTATATAGAAGGTCTTTCTAACCACTTTGGCAACATGATTATCAAAGGAGAGATTACTATCTACGTTGGTCCCCAAATCTCTAATTACTTCTTCCGTACTTAATGGATTACCACCTATGTGGTAATTTGTGGGCACCTTGTTTTTCCCAAAGGGGATGACTATACACTTTTTGGCATTTAGCTTGAGGCCGTGGCTCTGGCACCAAGCATCCGTCTCTGTGAGACCCTTTTGGAGGATGCTTGTGTCAGCTGGAGATTCGGTTATGGCCCCCAGTTTGCAGTCATCTGCGAACTTTGTCAGCCATAATCCCCCCGTGTTAGCCTGAACCTCAGAGAAGTATATACCGAACAAGAGAGGTCCCAGAACTGAGCCCTGTGGGATGCCACTTGTAATTGGTTTGGATTCGGACATGGCACCTGCAATTCTGACCATGTGGGTTCTATCTCTGAGCCAGTTTGTAACCCATCTTGAGATATAGGGGTTGATATTTAAGCTGGTAAGCTTATTTATGATGCCCGAGTGGGGTATTTTGTCGAAGGCTTTTGCAAGGTCCAGGTAGGCTGTGTGGACTACCTTGCCCTCATCTATGGCTTTGGTAACTGTTTCAAAGAAATCAACTAGGTTTAAGAGCAAGATCTGCCCTTAACAAAGCCGAATTGGGTAGGGTCCAGTGTCTGGAGGCTCCCAATGTCTTTGTTTATGAGTTCCATGATAATACGCTCCATAGCTTTACAAACCAGACTAGTCAGGCTTAAGGGGCGATAGTTTCCGGGGTCCATTGTGGCACCACCTTTGTGGAGTGGGACCACTGTAGCTGTACGCCATTCTTTGGGTACATATCCTGTAGTAAGGCTAAGTTTGAACAGTGACTTAATGTGAGGGTTCAGTTCTTCTTGGAGCTCGTGTAAGACACAGCCTGGGACACTGTCCGGTCCCATAGATGCTGTGTTTTTTGCTTTGGAGAGGGCAGCTTTCACCTGTGCATCTGTGATGTCAGGGAGGTTACATTCAGTTGGGATAGGCATTTGCTCCTTTGGGGGGGGGGGGGGAGTTTGCGCTGAATGTGTCTGCCAGGATGTTGGCTATGTCTGTAGGTTCGGTATATTTTGTACCATTATGCAACAATTCAGAGCAGATCTGGGAGTTTCCGCCCATGTTCCTGTCATAACTAAAGAAGGCCTTGTGATTATCTTTAGAGTCTAGGGCAATTTTTCTTTCAAAACTGGCCTTTGATGATTTTATGAGGGATCGAAGTTTCTTGCTAATACTGATCAGAGATGCCTTCCCTTTTTGTGATTTTGCTCTGTCATGTAGCAGCTTCCTCCTTCTGTTGTATAACTTATTTTTGGCCGGGGTCCACCAGACCGGTCTCCTGTTTTTGGAGGAGTGAGTCTTGGTTTTATTTGGGATAGCACGATCCATGCATTCCTGCAGGTGCTCATAGAATGCATTTGTAAAGGATTCTGCGGATTGGGCTGTATTATCCTCTGACCGATGGGCTTTGAAGGATTCCACCTCAGTCTTGAGAAGTGCAAACTTGGCTTTTGAGAAATTCTTTACAGTGATTTCCTTGGCTGGGGGTGGGGACGGGATATGGATGTCCAAGGAAATTTGTTTTTGATCTGATCTTACCATTGAGGGGTTTACCTCTGGTATGGAACATAGAGTCCCCATGTTGGTGATAACCAGGTCCAATATGTTCTTCCCTCTTGTGGGAGTGGTGACCAGTTGTTCCATTGCATTAGAGTTTATAAATTCAAGGAACCATTGGGCGAGGGTGTTTGGGCTTGAGTAGTTTTCCCAGCCAATGTTTGGGTAGTTGAAGTTACCCAATAACATATTGTTTGGAGAAACCTTCATATTCTCCAGTGTTCTCAGGAATGCCAAGTGGGGTTCCTGTAATAGGGAGGGTGTTCTGTAGCAGGCTACAAACTGAAAGGCAGTTTTGCCCACTGTTAGTTGCACATGGATGGTTTCCGATGCTTCGTGCAGTGCCACTAACCTGGAGGTGTAGGTATCTTTGATGAATATAGATACTCCCCCTCCTTTTGTGCTTCGGTCCAAGTTTTGGGGCCGAAATGCATGGTATGAGTTATAACCTGGTAGTGCTGGGGTGCTCTCAGGAGCCTTGAACCAGGTTTCTGTTACTGCACAGACATCGATTTTCTCCATACTGAGGAGAGCCTCGAGTGCGTGCATCTTGAGGTTTAGACTTCTGGCATTGAGTAGCATTACCTTTAGTTTTTTTATGCTTGGGTTGTCTATGGAGGAGGGTTTCTCCTTTGAGCTTTGCCTAAAAAAGGCACTATGGGGGTGGCAAGAGCCTTGGCCAGTATACGAAAGCCTAAGGGTGACAGGTGCAAGCCATCCCTAGTGAAGCAACGTGGCTTGTCGAGCATGTCATCCCAGGCTGACAGACACTGGATCCCCTTTGAATGACAACAATACTTTAGCCAATTGTTGAAACTGATCATTTTGTCTTTATACTGTAGCATCATTCTTGGTGAGGGCAAGATGCTACTCAAGGTCAGGGTCATACCAGCCTGGGCTACATGGTCAGAGAGCTCCTCTATGTCTCTTTTCATGTAGTCCAGGGAGGTACGTCTCAGGTCATTCACACCAGCGTGGACAATGACGGAGTCATACTTGTACTTGCTTTGGAGTGACCTGAGTGCTTGCGTTATGTGGCAGATCCTGGCACCTGACAGGCAGCTTACAGTGACCTTTTCCTTGTTCAGTCTGGTGAGCGGGACGTCAGTGTACCGGACAATAGAGTTCCCTATAACAAGTGTATTTGGTGTGTTTGGCCTTAAGGGCTGTGACTGTGAGGCACACTGATTTTGTGAGATATGTGATCCGTGGGTATTGTTGAGGGGTGGCTGTTGCTTGGATATCTGCTTAGGAGGTCTTTGCTGTTTAGGCAGATTTTTATTTAGAGCCTCCGAATATGTTTTTGTGTGTTTATGTGTTGGGTATGCAGATGCAATAGGTCTGTGTAAGACTGGATTTGTGGTGTGGGTGGTTCCCTTTTCCTCCTGACTGACTGTGCCAGTCTTGGGTTGAGAGAGCTCTGCCTCTAGTTTGGCTGTGTAACTGCTTCTCTCACATGTATTAGAGTTTGTTGGAAGGAGGAGAGGGTTGTCTGTGTACATAAGGCAATTGTAACATTGCCTCAAAATGCCCAGATTCACCAGCTGGACTGGAGAGTAACCTTGAAACTGACCCTTGGACATACCAGATTAGTATAGGGAACTGTTTTTTTTACTAATCAGATTAGGGAAGGGAACTGATTTTTCACTTGATCAGGAAGGACCAATCGGAAGCCTAATACTTATGAGAAGCCAAGGAGGGTGTAGTGCTTTAGTTAGTTAGTGTTTCCTTATAAGAGCTGAGCAAGTGCAGGGCTTTAGAAAGAGAATAGAGTGATTACTTTGAGAGTTTGAACAGTTCTAAGGGAAAAGTGAAGAGCAGACTTTGTGGAGCCTGGAATAGTTTAAACCTGTTTAGGCGGCGCTGCCCGACGCTGCTCAGTGTGCAAAACCACGCAAAAAGAGAGTTGTAGGGTTTTAAGAGAGAGATCAAGGAGTTTAGAATTGACCCAAAATGGCCAATAAAACTACAGCTTCTAGGTAGTAACCACTCCTCCAGGGACAGGCAGGCTGTTCAGTATTAACCACTCCCACTGGTGAACACAGAGACTTCGCTTTAGCCCAAGCAAGCACTGGCCTTCTAGAAACTTCCAAACAGTTCAGAACAGCAAATCTGTAACTGAACTTTCTTAACTTTCAGAAAGTGGGAAAAAAGCAAGATTTTTTTTTTTTTTTTTCTTTTTGTTGTAGTTTAAAGGTAGCAGAGATACACAAGCAGCAAAATAATCACAACAGTGCAATAAATGACCCCACACTTGAGTGCTGGGCCAAAATCAGGTAAAATGCAGTTTTTAGAGAAAAAACGATTTTAAATTAAGTGCAACACAGGAAATGCAGTAAACAGGCTCCAGATGTGTTCCAAGTACTGTTACTGTTACAGATATAAACTTTAGCAAGCAGGAAAATGCCAAAAAGTAGGCGGCAAAGCAGTTAAACTTAACAAAAAATCAGAAGAAAATACTTAAAATCACAAAAGTGGCTCCTTTTCTTCTCTCAGCATTTTCTCCCCTTGGTAGGTGCTTCAGCAACAACTAGCAAGCCTGAAAAGATGCCAAAACCACGAGGCAGCCGGGTTTTAAGAGAGACAGATCAAGGAGTTTAGAACTGACCCAAAATGGCCAATAAAACTACAGCTTCTAGGTAGTAACCACTCCTCTAGTGACAGGCAGGCTGTTCTGTGTTAACCACTCCCACTGGTGAACACAGAGACTTCCCTTTAGCCCAAGCAAGCACTGGCCTTCTAGAAACTCCCAAACAGTTCAGAACAGCAAATCTGTAACTGAACCTTCTTAACTTTCAGAAAGTGGGAAAAAAACAAGATTTTATTTTCTTTTTGTTGTAGTTTAAACAGGAAATGCAGTAAACAGGCTCTAGATGTGTTCCAAGTACTGTTACTGTTACAGATATAAACTTTAGCAAACCAGAAAATTCCAAAAAGTAGGCAGCAAAGCAGTAAAACTTAACAAAAAATCAGAAGAAAATACTTAAAATCACAAAAGTGGCTCCATTTCTTCTCTCGGCGTTTTCTCTCCTTGGTAGGTGCTTCAGCAACAACTAGCAAGCCTGAAAGCCTTTCTAAGTGCAATGCTACAACGTGCAAGAGAGCATATCTGTTTCCCATGCACACACGCAGGAGATAGCAAGAACAGTGCAGGAATTTTATACAACAGCACACTTCCCTGAAGTTTTGGGGGCCATATATTGCACAGACATTGAAATTAAAGCCTCACATGGTGAACAGGGAAGGAAGTATTTTAACAGAAAAGGATACTACTCTATTAACTGTCAGGTTGTGTGTAATGCCCAAGGGATTATTTCTTTTCAGATAACCCAGGCTGTTTTCTTGACTCACACATATGGCAGACCTGTGAGCTGTACATAAGGTTTGCTATGGGTGACTTTCCACAAAGGCATCCAGTGGGGGATGCAGGTTATACCCTGGAAGAATGGGTTATGGCACCCATGAGAAACCCGCACAATCACATGGAGCAAGGATACAATCCCCATGCTCAAAACTAGGATTATCATATTGGCTTACACAATTCAAGGATCCTGTGTCTAAACACCTTAGGAGGTGCTCTGCAGTATGATCCAGCCACCTTTGCCGAAATACTTACAGTCTGTTTCATGTTGCACAATATCATTATCCTGAGACAGTTTCAACAAAGATGACTAAGACCAGGACTACAGTTCCCTGTACCGCAGGCAAGGACAGAAACTCCAACAGATACAGACATGGAGTCTGAAGGAGAACCACCATCTGCAGATGCTGCCAGAAGATGTAGGCATGTACAATATGCCATGGCTCTGGCTTAGAGGCGAAGGAGTGTGGGTCTGTGTTTATGAGGCAAATGGAATGTTCACTGAATGGGCCGTTCACTGAACATAGACCAACAAACCTTCCCTTCATGTAACTGCCATATGATCACAAATAATCTCTTTGAACAATAATAGTTGGCCAACATGAAGGGAAGAGAACATAGTACTTACTTAATGGTAATGTAGGGATAAGGAAACGTGTCTATTCCTCACTGTAGTGCGATCTCAGAGTTCGTATATATAATTAGCAGGGGGTGTGGGAGCACAGCCTCTCCACGTAATGAGGGTCCAGTGTCCAACAGGCTGAATGAAACACACAGGCACCACAGTACATCAGACGCAACAAAGTGGGGAGCTACTCCCCCCACACACCCCAATTTGGGGGCTACGCCACCGACACACCCCTGCTGATATACATTAACTCCAACAGCTCAGTACAATGGGAAAAAGGGTTCATTTCCATATGCTGGCCAAGTCAATTCCTTCCTTGGGAAAAACATTCACTGATGTGAATATTCTATGAACAGCCATTCAATAATTTTGGTTAGATGAACAACCATTCGCTGTAATTAGAGTTCAACAAACTGATACAGACCTGTGATTACCATGTGCAGATGGTCATACAATGGCAGAGACAAATGTCACTACATATAAAAAGAGAGATTAAACAGGGATAACAAGCATCACAAAACTAATGACAGAAGAAACAGAAAACAATTACCTTTACACTGCAGAATAAGACACATTTCATAGAAACCATTGCTGTTCCCCAGACTACCCCCACACTCCATTCCTCCTCCTTCTACTTCTCCATCTGTCACCTCTGTCTCATCATGTCTTTGTCTCCCTCTCTGTATACACACACACACACACACACACATGTGTGTGTGTCTATATATAAATATATATATATATATATATATATATATATATATATATATATATATATATATATATATATATATATATATACACACACGCATACACATGCTCGACTAGCATATGTCCGAATCACAAAATATCTTAACTTAACATCGACAAGCACTTCCGTGTATGTGTGCCTGTTTCATAGATAGGACTACAGTGTGGGTAAGGGTAAATTCCTTTTCCCCCACTGTAGTGCGATCTTGGAGTGAGAATAATAAAGTAGGGGGTGGGGGGCAAAGTCCCCATGTGGGGGGGTGCAGCCCCCCTGCAGAAACATAGATTTTTTTTGAACTAGACATACACTGAATCGCTTTTCGATGTTAAGCGCTTTCGTGTATGTATGTTCAATGTTTTGTGATTCGGACATATGCTAGTCGAGCATGTGTCCTAGACCCATATATATATATATATATATATATATATATATATATATATATATATATATATATGGGTCCCCTTCACATGGTCGACTTTTCAGAAAGTCGACTTCTATATGGCCGAGACCATATGATTGACTTTTGAAAAGCTGACCATGGGGAACCGCTATCTCCGTACAGTGCAGAATGGGAAAATTTCCCTCTTCTGCACTGTAGTGCAATCTTGGAGTTGGTATAATAAAGTTATGGGGGTGTGGAGCCCCCCATGGGGGGTGCAGGGGGGCTTAGCCTCCTTGCTAACAGTTTAAGGTGTTTGTTGTGTTATATGTGTTTATTTTACATGGTCGGCTTTCTGAAAGTCGATCATATGGTCCTGGCCATATGAAAGTCGACTTTTTGAAAAGTCAACCGTGTAAAGTAGACCCATATATATATATATATATATATATATATATATATATATATATATATATATCTACACACACACACACACACACACATGTTGCATAGCTGGAAGTTCTGCAGTAGACACACTTGCCTTCTACATCAGCCCCAACATCAAGGATTCTGTGTGAACCCTGGGATGAGCTGTCTGTATCTCTGACAGTGGACAGGAACTTTTCTGTTTCAGTCAGTGGAGGCTTGGTAGGAAGACCATTCCCTGTAGCCATACATTTTTTGGGCAATTGCAGCTGCCCAACATCTTGTCACCATAATCATATCTCTGGCTCTATGTCTTATTTTGGAATATGCATATTCATATCATCCCACTGCATTAACATTGTTCACCACATGCTCCCAGATATGGTCACAGGAGGACTTTTCTCCCATGTCTGTCTGTCTAATAGAAATGACCCATGATGATCTAGGGGCTAAATGATCAAATCATTCTCTGCCTCAGTGCATGGCGGATTATGAGGTGTAGATAGCTTGGACACCATCGTCTTGTATGAGAGGAAATATACTAAAAAACAAAAACATCTGTAAGTTAAAAAAGAATAATTGATAACCCTAAACAATATATCTGAATGTATCCATCCATTCCATCAGAAAAAACAAACACATGAAAACAGAAGTCTTTATATGAACACACACAACTTAATTCAAATTACATTCCCCCTTCCCTCCATGCAAAAGAAAGAAAGAAAGAACTTGATAATAAATTCATTGCAGGGCTACCATTTCTGTAACTCTCTAGTACATTTCAGCATTTATAAAAATAATATACACCTGTCAAGGAAGAATGGTTAACAGTTTTTGGTATGATAACCACTTCCGTGGATGGTAGCCAGGTAGACATCAGGGCCTTAACATAATTGTTTGTGCTAATAATGCAAAAACCCATTACCTTGATAATAATTAATACAACAGAATTCTAAACAAAGTGTCCAGCTTTCAATATCTAAATATTCATTAAGCCATCATCATTTTGTAGAAAAATGGTTCAGGATCAATAAATAACTGTGGTATGCATGCCCATTGCAACAGTAACTGAGAATAATGCAGAGAGTAAAGCAATACTTGTATTGTAAAACACAGCCCATAAGTAAGGTAAAATACATCAATTTGTTCATAACAGCAACCCACCTTTGCAGCAAGTCAGTTGTGAAAGTAACACCAAGTTTTCAAAGCAAGTAGCAATAACTAGCAGTAAGTAGCAGTATCAAGGTGCCTGTATCCAAACAGCCTCCCCTACTGTGATACAAGTTCCTTACATATGCAATTACATTTATATAGTGCAGGTTCATCATTCTTAGCACTGTGAGTATGCAAATGGTGTGAACTCATTAGCATTCATAAATTCCACAATCTGCACTAAGTACAGGGAATGTAAATATGGTGAAAGGACCTACACATTTGCATTCGCACACCCTATCTCTATAAGGATGAACACTGAAAAATGTTATCTGCTAAGTGCCTGCAAGTTTGAATAATTAGTCTGCAGCATTAATCAGCTCAGGAAATGTTGTGACTATCATTGACTGACTTAGGTGAGCAACATTCCTAACATTTATATGAATTGTTTCTGACAACAGTTTTTGGTTCTGAGTGCAATTGTGCCTGCAATTCTAAGGAAGAAGATTACTCATTTAAACATATATCAACTGCAAGATAAAGCACATAGAAAATTTGTTAAAGAAGCATAGATATGTGAATGGTGTTCACAAAATAAAGAGATGTGTGAAGAAAGATTATCTTCCCTGTTGCCAATATCATAACCATCCACAAATCTAATTGCAAATTACACAGAACTTGTTTCTGTTGCACTTGTAATGTCAGTTAATACTATATTACATCTTGAGTATATGTTCATAGTTTCATACTAAGCTAACTGCCCTTGTGAGCCATTTTAAGCCTAGCCAATTATGTCTTGTGAGACTCAAACCCTGCACCTTGTGTTTGTAAGGTAAACACCTTAACCATTAAGCCACCCTCCCAACCCTTTGTGACCTCCTTTTTATATTTACATTTTAACTATGTGTGTGTGGCACATACTGATAAGAATTACAAGAGTATCTTGTGAATGTACTGGTGTCCTGAGGATCTAATCCAGAGGTTGTTGTATTTGTGTGAACATAATGACGTTTAAGGAGCACATGTTCATGTTGAAATGCAACAAAGTTGAGAAAATATCAGAGCTGCACACCTTAAGTACTTATTTCATAATGTTTCCTCTATTTCAGTAAAATATTCTCTTCAATGTTTGCATGTCATTTGGCATTGCTCCTTCTGGACTGGTTTTGATTAGGACTGTAAATGCACGTTTATCATAACTATGTTTATTGCAAGAAATGCATCATTAATACTTGCTATAGAAGCCCAATATAATGCATGTAAATTATGTTAAATATAACAATGATGACATGTAATGTAACATACACACATGAATATCATGTGCACACTGTTTTTGTTATAATTATTGAGTTCTCAAATATTTTAAGCATATGTTTTTGACAGCATGTGTTATGAAGCATGTATGTAAGCAAACCCAACATGTCCACATCAAGTCATGCAAATGCATGCATCTGAGATGTGTTTACAAACACAAACATTGTCTTTTACATAGAAATACAGTCCCATAACTAAGCCAAATCACTGACATTCAGTAGTCTCTTTAATATGTCTACATTCAGCCTTAAATTAGTACACCTCCAAGTATGATGTCAACAAGTACGTTCTTCTGTGGCAGTGACAGTTAGTGACCAAGGGTTAACATTTTATTCTTTTTTTCTCTCTTGGATTTGGTTATCAGGTGGTACTACTCAATCTCAACAGTGATTAACTCCCTACATGACAATATGTCACAAGTCATAGCATTTTTCCTCCAATCAACAATGATTGCAACCAACACCATAAAGCTTATCCGTGTTTAACATTGAAATATGTCTCAATAGTTTGAACATTGCACATGGTCAAATCTCACTGCCATTTTTAACACCTCAGGTTTTATTCATATACTCAATGTCAATGAGTGTGGCATGCTATTTTTGTGCTTCCAATTGCACAAATGCAGCTTGGAAGGGTGTGCTTCTTTGTGCACAAGTTGTTACATGCAAGATCTGAATTGGGCAACAATCCAGACCAATATTTCTAGTTTGACATTCTGCAGACATGGCATATGATGCTAGGGATGGTGTTTTATTTGGAGCACAAAGGTGGGGTGTTGAGTAGTCTAGGATTTTTGTGGAAATCCTTATGAAACACTATAGCCAGAAGCTACTGCAGAAGGATTATACCAAGTATCAGTACAAAGCTCAGTATTGCAATAACTTGGCCAAGGCAATCTCCAGTGCAACTGGAGTCCTATACAGTAAGCAACAATGCTGTCATCATTACATTGACACAAAGAGGCACAATAGGGACCTGCTGAGCCAATGGGAGGATGAGGATGAAGTTTTGACACCCCTAGTTGAGTAAGTATACTGACCCATAACAGTTCAATGATACGGCATTAATTAGCGAGCCAATGCAGTAATATATATATATATATATATATATATATATATATATATATATATATATATATATACACATATATACACACACACATATATACATCTATATATATATATATATATATATATATATATATATATATATATATATATATATATATATATATATATATATATATATAAAACAGTATGATGCATAGAACACACTCCATGTGCAGTTAACCTTTGACAAGACCCCTATTCAAATCATAGCTAGCTAAAGACCCCCAACTTTGACTCAAGTTGCTCATTCCACCTACCTGGACCTCTTTGAATTTATCAATATTCAACCCTTTACCCTGATCTTGGGCAACTTTAATTATCCATTCATAGATGGGAAGAACTACTCATGCCAAAACACAAATGCCCAGAGATTCCTTGATTTTGACAATGCAAATGCCTCTGTTCAATACCCCCACAAGAGGTGATAATATCTTGTTCTTGGTATTAACCAACATGAGTAACCACTGCAGCATCCCTACAGTGTCATCCTCCCTGGTAAGATCTGACCACCGTCATCATCACCATATCCAATGACCCGCCCCCCTCCAGGTAGGGTCAAACAAAGAAACTTCTCCAAAGATGAATACAACATCCTGAGAGAAAGTATTAACAGCTACACAGCCCCCTCCCCCTCCATAGGAACTGGCACATATGTCTAAACCTACACCAAAGTACTATATGAGCATTTATATAGCTGCATGGAATCAGGAATATCTGACAGGACAAAATCATTCTCTTCAAGGAAGAGTAAACTTGTCTGGTGGACATCTGCAATAAGTAAACTATATAATAAAAGGAAAATATTGCTGTCCAGGACCAAGAAGGAGCAAGTACATAATTAGAAGCAATTTCTACTTAGCCTGAACAAGCAAATAAGAGCACTAGTGAAATCCTTCAAAGCAAACTTTGAGTACAACATTTCCACATCTACTAAAGGCAGTCATAAGACCTTCTTCACATATGTGCACAATCTCATAGGAAGCACAGAGATCTGCTCAGAACTGGTGGTCAAGGACACCACATACACAAACACCATAGATATAGTCATCCCGCTTGCAGACAGGTTCAGTGAAAACTTCACCCCTCTGTTCCCCATCAGTAAATCAGGATATCCCTAGCACCTGCCCCTTTCCCCTTATCTCTAAGGAGCAAGTCATCACTGCCCTCTCAAAGGAAAAATATACAGTCTCCATAGGACCTGATAAAATCCCAGGCTGCATCCTACATGAACTCAGGCAGGAACTTGCAGCACCATTAGGCACCCTATTCAACCAAAGCCTGAGTACCAGCTTCATCCCAGCTAAGTGGAGTACAGCCACTGTCATCTCTTTCCACAAATATGGAGCATCCACCAATCCAGGAAATGACAAACTCATCAGCATAAGTGGCCTGATCTGCAAGGCCATAGAGCGGATTGATATAGACCTCATTAACAAGGACATTGGCAACATCCAAACAATTGTTCCCACACAGTTTGGTTTCATCAAGTGGAGGTCATGCCTGTTAAATATGGTCAACTTCTTTGAGAGAGTAACCAAAGCCATGGACGAGGGGAAGATGGTGCACACTCTCTCGAGGCACTCTTAAAAATGGAGAACATCGATATCTGTGCAGTAACTGATTCAAGGTTCCAGAGAGCATATCTGCAATACCAGGCTACAACTCTTACCACACTTTTCGGCCACAAAACCAAGACTGAAACACTAAAGGTGGAGGAATGTCCATATTCACCAAGGATATTCATACCTCCAGACTAGATGCCTAACACAATGCATCTGTAATTCTCCAGGTGCAACTAACACTAGGTAAGACTGCAATCCAAATTGTAGCTTGCTACAGATCCCCCACCATGCCCCAAGATTCTCACTACACCTTTCTAACCAAACAGGAAAATATTAAGATACAACCAAACACCCTAATACTGGGTGATTTCAACTAACCTGCCATTAACTGGGAAAACTTCTCAGGTACCAACACCTTTTTCCAGCGGTTCTTGGAATTCATAAATTCCAACACCCTGGATCAACTAATCCATTGTCCCACCAGGGGGTCCAATATCCTAGACCTGGTCATTACCAACATGAGCGATAGATGTTCCACACCAATGGTCACCCCCTCATTGGTCAGGTCTGACCATAAGCAAATCACCCTTGGCATCCACATCCCACCTCCACCCCCCCAGTAAGGAAACCTCCGTAAAAAACTTCTCAAAAGCCAACTTCATGCTACTCAAGTCAGAAGTGACAAACTTCATGACACCCATGCAGACGAAATCTGAAAGTTTGACTGCTGAATCCTACACTAAGGCACTGTATGAGCACATCCACTCGTGCATGAATCGTGCCATCCCAAATAGAATCAAGATGCTCTCCTCCAAAAAAAGTCTGGTGGTCCCCTGCTATAAACAAACTATACAACAGAAGGAAGAAACTGTTGCAGAAAAGAGGAAAATCCCAGGATGCAAAAACCTCCCTTACCAGCCTCAGTAAGAAGCTGAGATCCCTCATAAAAACCTCAAAAGCTAGTTATGAAAATAAAATCACCAAAGATTCCAATGACAACCACAAGGCATTCTATAGTTATGCCAAGAATCTAAATGGCAATGCTCAGATCTGCTCTGAGCTACAACAGAATGGCATTCAATATACTGAGCCCAAGGATATTGCCAATATCCTGGCAGACTGATTTAGTGCCAACTTCACCCCCCTCACCCTCTAAAGGGCCCATCTCAATACCAAAAGATTGCCATACTCCGGTAATCACAGCCACACAGGTAGAAACTGCACTCTCCAAAACTAAGAATACAGAATCCATGGGACCAGATGACACCCCTGGCTGTGTAATACATGAAGTACAAAATAAACTGGCACCTCACCTAAGTGTCATGTTTAATCATAGCCTCACATCAGGCTTTGTGCCCACTGAGTGGCGCACAGTTACAGTTATCCCACTCCACAAGAGGGGATCCAGCTTGGATCCTGGGAACTACCGTCCCATCAGTCTGACGAGCCTGATCTGTAAGGACATGGAACACATTATCATGGAACTTATAAACAAAGACATTGGCAACCTTTAAACACTGGACCCTACCCAGTTTGGGTTTGTGAAGAGCCGATCTTGTTTCCTGAACCTGATTGACTTCTTCAAATCAGTCTCCAGAGCTGTGGACAAGGGTAAGGCGGTCCACACAGCCTATCTGGACCTCGCCAAGGCCTTTGACACCACCCCCCACTCTGGAATCATAGATAAACTTACTAAGCTGGGAATAAATCCCTACATCACTTGATGTGTTGCCAACTGGCTTACTGTCAGAACCCAGACTGTAAAAGTAGCTGACTCCAAATCCAGCTCCAGACAAGTGACAAGTGGAGTACTTCAGGGTTCAGTCCTGGGACCGCTCTTATTTGGCATCTACTTCTCTGAAGTACAGGCCAACACTAAGGGACTCTGGCTAACAAAGTTCACAGATGACTGCAAACTCAGAACCATTATTGAATCCCCAAATGATGTGGATATTCTACAAAAGGGCCTTATAAAACAGATGTTTGGTGCCAGAGCCATGGGCTCAAGCTTAATGCCAAGAAATGTATAGTTATCCCCTTTGTAAAAAAACATGTGCCCATGAATTACTTCATAGGTGGCAGCACACTAAACATCAAAAGTGTTTTGAGAGACATAGGGACACAGGTGGACAGTGGTCTCACCTTCAATGACCACATCGCCACAACAGTCAGGAAATCCTTCTATGTGGCACATCTCATCACTAAGGGATTTTTATTCAGAAAAAAGGAGGTCATTGTCCCACTGTATTCATCCCTCATTAAAACCATTATAGAGTATAATGCCCCATTTGGTATGTACCTCACAAGGCATCTGCAACAGCTGGAACGGCCCCAGAAATACCTCACTAAATGATTCACAGGCCTAAAGCTGATGCCATATGCTGACCGTCTAAAAAACCTCCAGCTGTACTCTGCGGTATTTCATCTACTCAGAGGCGATCTCTGCTTAACATACAAGGCCATGTCAAACCCTGAGCTGTTGGACATGCTCCACTTAAAGAAATCCCAATCCTTCAGAGCCACACGCTCCAGGGATCTAAACCTTGTCATCACAATGAAGAAAGCATGCCAGAGGGATAGGTTCCTGACCTAGAGACTCCCCATACTCTGGAATAGACTGCCCATACATGTCAAGCAGAGCGCCTCCTTGGCCCTCTTCAGAAAGAATCTTGACGATTGGATGGGAGATAGGAAATTCACCCCGGGGATCATGTCAGTTGCCCTGCTAAACAGGGGTCCAGGGAAGTAAATATTGTGAGAAGAAATATCCAGGGAATTGTTGTGGCTAGGCTTGTATAGGCCCTAGGGCTGATAGCCTAGTACCAACCTATGAACCTATGAACACCACCTACCTTGACCTTGCCAAAGCCTTCGATACTATTACCCACTCAGGTATAATAGATAAACTCTCTCAATTAGGAATTAATCATATGTTACTAGATGGGTAGCAAACTGGCTCACTGATAGAACCCACCTAGTCAAAATAGGGGAAGCCACCTCAAGCAGTAGACCTGTAATAAGAGGTGTAACCCAGGGATCAGTCTTGGGGCCTCTGTTGATTGGGATATACCTTTCCGAGGTGCAGGCCAAAACCAATGAGCTATAGCTGACCAAGTTTGCAGATGACTGCAAGCTAGGCTCTGTCATCAGTTCTTCTAGTGATGTGGACATCCTCAGAGAGGGTCTCACCCAAAGAAATAACTGGTGCCAGAAACATGGCCTCAAAATGAATACCAAAAAATGCACCATCATCTCCTTTGGGGAGACTGACATCCCCACAAATTATCACATTAATAACAAGGTCCTAAGCACATAATCAGTCATGAGGGACATGGGAAAACACAAGTTGATAGCAAACTGAGTTTTGTCCACCATATTGCTTCCGTTGTATGGAAAGCTTTCTACATGGCCCACCGCATTAGTAAGAGTATCTCATTCAGGGACAAAGAGGTCATAACATCCCTGTGTTCTTCCCTTATAAGACCCATTATTGAGTACAATGCCCCTTTCGGCATGTACCTCACAAAGCACATGCAGCAGGCAGAGAGACTACATAGGTTCCTCACCAGGAGAATCCAGGGCCATAAATATCTACCCTACACAAATAGGCTAAAAGCCCTGTCCCTCTACTCAGTGTCATACAAACTCCTCAGATGTGACCTCTGTCTGGCATACAAAGCAATCTCAGATACCACCTTGATGAGAATGCTGCATATCTGCAAGTCAAGCTCCACTTGAGTAACCCCCACACGGGACCTCAACCTGTTCTGTGACATCAATAGGCCTTGCTGGCAGGACAGATTTGTGTCCCAGAGACTCCCCTTTTTGTAGAACAGATGTCCTCTCTACATAAAACAGAGTACCTCATTAAACCTTTTTAAGCACAACCTGGATAACTGGTTGGGGAACAGAAAAGACACCCCTGGGATTCCACCTGTGTCCCTGCTGGAAAGTGGAATAAGGTGCTGACTTGTTTGAACAGGGGCTAAATTCTTGGCTAGGCTTGCAAGGGCCTCAGGGCCAATAGTCTAGTAATGTCCTATGATCCTATGATCCTATGAAATGAATGCAGAGTCATGATGTACGATTGTGCCTGCTAGTTTAACTAACCCAAACAACAGTAAAATCACCTTGGGATATGAAATTTGAGGCGTGCATTTATAAAGCATTTTCAGATGTTCACATTACGCTGAAGTAGAACATGCATGAGAGCCTATCTCTAGTGGTAAGAATTATAACTTTGTTTCAGGAACATTTCATAAAGCAAAAATAAAATGTACCAACTGTGTAGAAAAAATATTTTTCAGATTTTCAAAGGAAGATGCTAGAAGCCAGACAATTTGAATAAAATACATTGCACTACCCCAAAACTGAATTTCTTAAAAGGTATGGTGGCTTTGGCAGAAACATGCATATCTAAAAGTAAATTAATTTATGATGGCATTTTAACTTGCATAAAGATCAGGATGGCTTAAAGAATTTCAAGAACATATATATATATATATATATATATATATATATATATATATATATAAATATCTAGAGAGAGCTTCACTTTACAATCCCGAAATACTGAAATATCAAAACTCAGTATTTCGAGACTTTAAAGCCGAAAACTTAAAAACCCGAAACCCCAAAAGCGCGAAATTCAAAATCGTGACTACCCACATACACACTCCACACACAAACAAGCATGCATACACCTTCCTCCCCACACTACAAACCAGCAAAACACACACAAGCACAACAAAACAAACACAAGCGCTGACCCTACATATAAGCAGGGGGCAAGTCCCCCTGCACCCTCGATACTTATATATGCTAACTCTGAGGTCACAATAAAAAGACAAACACACAAAAAACACCACTACACATTCTACACTCCCCTTGCACAAACACATATCACAAACATACAAATACCACCACTCTTAACACTTACACACTCACAATCTTACCTACCTACTCTAATCCACACCTCAAAATTCCAAACACACTCACACACAATAAAATGCTTACCCAAAACCTCTAGTAAAAAATTACTTACCTCAGTCTCCAATTACATCCACATACCACATTGCATATCATGAATACAAGGAATCCCATGTCACATACATGACTCCACAACCTCGGATTCGACATTTCAACATTCAGCATTTCCACACTCAAGATTCTGCACTTTCACGCAAGTACGATTTCAACACTTTGGTCTCGATCTACTGAAGTTCGATATTTCAGTAGTTCGAGATTCCGAAGTGAAACCATATATATATATATATATATATATATATATATATATATATATCTATATATATATATATATATATATATATATATATATATATATATATATATATATATATATATAGCTTTATGGCATCTTCTATGCAAAGCAAGTGGGTTCCATGAATTTAATAGCTGAAATACAAAACACTTAGTTTGTAAACTGTCATAGTTTTACTGATAAACTCTTTTCTGATCTAATCATGGAAGAACAGTGTAAAATGTTCCTATGGTAAATTGACAAAACATTTCTTCTTCTTCTGACACCTAAACCCATCAGTTTGCTGATATGATGGGTATAATAAGATATTCACCTAAATCACTTTTTATTTGTTCACACGCAGAGTCTTGAATTTGGAAATAATGATTGATATTCCAGATATAATTGTGCATGGCGAATATCAGGCAGTGTGCAGGATAGGTCTAATTCAGACACCTGCATTTCCATTGTGTAACCATAAAATGATATGGAAATGAGCAACATTAGGAGTAAGACCAAGTATAAAAGGAAAAGATGGCAAACAATATGGCAGAGTAATTCAGAAGTGTATAAAAATTGTGTGACAAGTGTTGGTCACTATCAAGTTTATGCACCATCATTCCTTGGTTCACAGAAACTGTGCTTAGATAATAAAATTGGCATCCGTATTAGCTGAACAGTTTATCCAAGGACCATTCTCACAGTCAGTGTCCACAAACGTGCACATCATCACCCTTTACTTTACAGATGATTGGACTGGGCCAACTCATTTTCACCTCTTAAACAAGACATAATTTAGCATGATTGTATTGATAGATGCATCCTATGGAAGCTTGTAGATATGTGCTGTCCTCCAGTGGGGTCCAATGGAATTGCTGTAATACTGATCCCTCACTAGGGCCTTTATATGCCTAGACATGCAGTTGAAATGTATCCAACTCAATACAGAAAGTCATACTGGGCATGCTCCCACACCTAAAGAAATGAAACCCATGTCTGGCAACAACAGTGGGCCATACATATCTGACAGTTGCAGATGTTAGTGCATACACTCCTCAGTATGCACCAGTCATGCTTTGCACACACATTGGATAGGAATACACACACATATATCCAAGGACAACACACTATAATATGCCAAAAGTGCACATACATAGATGTGTGGAAGAGAATGACAGGGACAAAGAGTCTTCCATCATGGGGCCTGTCCCACTCAGCACACAGCCAAATGGCTACAACCACATGATGTGTAAATGTCACTCACCATAGAAATTAGCCTCTGGAATCCATCAACATTATAGGCTCTGTGGTACTAGTGCTAACTGTGCAATATGACTGTACAAGGCAGTAGTCATCTAGCAGTTGTATACACATACCTGCGGAATAGAAAACTGTATGTGCCTGAGTGTGGTTTGTCTACCTCTAGGTGAAAGTGTTATGGCCCATGCACACACACTGCCCTCCCCATAGTCCTACTATGGTAAGCCTCCTGATGTCAGTCACTGTGAAATACACCTTTGGGGAAGAAGCAGCTTGGTAATCTCTGTGGTGTACCCTATAACTACATAATGTTGTAGTGTGATAAACTAGTTATGTAGGAGTTCTAATCCCAGGTGTGTGTCTTTGTGGAGATTAATGCTTTTTAGGCTAGTCACTCTCATTACAATTTCAATGCCCTACTTTCGCAAGCCTGCTGATGTCATTCAGTTTGAAATACACATTTGGGAAAGGAATAGCCAATAATCGCTTTGGTGTGTCCTATAACTGTGCAATGCTGCAGTGTGGTAAACTATTTAGGTAGGAGTTCTAATCCCAGATAGGGCAAGTGTGTGTATGTGTGCTTGTCTGTCTATGGAGCAATGCTTTTTAGGCTAGTCACACTCACTAAAATTCAAATCCCCTACTTCGGCAAGCCTGCTGATGTCTTTCACTTTGAAATACACCTTTGGGGAAGGAGTAGCCCAGTAATCTCTGTGGCACATCTTATAGCTGTCTAATGCTGTAGTGTGGCATACTAGTTTATTAGGGGTTCTATTCCCAGACATGGCAAGTGTGGGTTTTGGCACTTGTCTGTGTAGGGAGCAATGCTTTTGAGGCCATTAGCAGTCAATATAAACTCCATTGCCCTTCTTTGGCAAACCTGCTGATGTCATGCCCAGTGAAATACACCTTTGGGGAAGGAGTACTTCAGTAATCTCTGTGGTGCATCCTATAACAGCATAATGCTGTAATGTGATATAGTAGTTCGGTAGGGGATCTATTCCCAGACATGGTAAGTGTGGATGTTTGTGCATGTGTTTGTCTGTGTAGGGAGCAATGCTTTTGAGGCCATTTACAGTCAACGCAAACTCCACTACCCTTCTTTGGCAAGCCTGATGATGTCATTCCCAGTGAAATACACCTTTGGGGAAGGCATAGTCCAGTAATCTCTGTGGTGTGTCCTATAACAGCATAATGTTGTAGTGTGATATAGTAGTTTGGTAGGGGTTCTATTCCCAGACTTGACAAGTGTGGGTGTTTGTCTGTGTAGGGATCAATACTTTTGAGGCCATTCACAGTCAATACAACCTCCATTGCCCTTCTTTGGCAAGCTTGCTGATGTCATTCACCTTGAAATACACCTTTGGTGAAAAAATAGACCAATGATCTCCATGGGGTGTCCTAAAACTGCATAATGCTGTAGTGTGATAAACTAGTTAGATAGGAGTTCTAATCTCAGACATGGCAAATCTGTGTGTGTCTGTGTTTGTCATTTGTATCCTGTGTGGAGGTGGCTATGAGTGTGTAACAACTGGACTCATTGTGGAGCGAGTTTTGCAAATTTCTTATATGGCAGGCCTATTATATGTCACAATGTTCACCTTACAAAGATAAGAGAAGTTAAATAGCCAAGAGACTGGGGTGCCAATCCATACCCCCACATGTGACATCAAGGCCTGGTGAACAAAGTAAGCAACCCTTGTATTACCCAGAGAACACTCTTAACCCATATCTCAAACACAAACACACTTGCCTAGGCAACAACCGCTTTGTTGGTAGAACCCTGCATATTGCCCACAGATAGTAACCCTGGTGTGATTGCAGTGGACTACAGAAGGCATGCACCCTGTCCCATCACTACAATTGGCACATAATTGCAGACAGTGCACCTTCACTATGTTCCCCACTGGACACCTGCAACAACTGTGGTGCCATCAAATGTGACCCACAAAGGTCATACCATGCCTTAAACACTTGCCCTGTATGGACAGACACCACTGACACCAGGGAATACCTGCATCATGCTATCAATGTAGGTGTAGGGTCAACCTGGTGTCCATTACCAGTTCCCACCATATGAGGCCAGGACTGGCACATCTGATGATAACAATCTGTGTACACAACATGGGTCAGACACCCTAGGTACAGTTTCACATGTCACTAAACATGCATGTCGGATGTGTGCACATCCCAGACAGCATCCATGTCATGGACTACAGAACACATACATGGTAAGCATTGCACAGCACTGGCCATACACAATAGTAACCCAGGTGACTGGATGTTGAATACAATACCCACCTGTGTGGGCCAATCCAGGCACTACACCCCTGAGCCACACTGCAGACCATTGTCATGTGGCCTGATACCAAGGTATACCCTTCACCTAGACTTGTACAGACTTCTAGCACAGTCAACCACTACACACTTGTGAAGCAATGCACCCATGTCAGTACTGGCACCCTGTGTCTGTGTGTGTGAAGTATGATGCTTTTGACCACATTCACACTCACTACAACTCCCATTGGTCTACTGAAGCATGATCTCTGATGTCAGACACCTTCACATACCCTTTGCCCATATATCATCCGAATAACCCCTGTGGTGCATGTGATACCTTCACATTACTGTATTGTGGCAAACTAGCAAGTTAGGAAGTCTATTCCTGACCCTGCCAACTGTGTCAATGTGTGTGAGTCCCTGAGAGAGTGTGGTTGTGTTGACGTTGACACCTGTTCATGTGGACAGGCATGTGTATTACACCTACCTTATCACTACTATGTCACTGTTGCAGATGTCACTCACCATCAGATATACCTTTGGACAGGTCTCCAACATGTAAGCGATAACTGCATAGACATGTGATAGCAATACATAGTCAGTCATGTGTTTGAAACCCCGTGCTGGTAGGTGTATGACACAAACATGCTTGGGTTTTACTCTCCCACCCCCTCCCTGACTTACTTTGTCTCTGTCTGTCTCTCTCACTCCCACACTAGTAGATGTGGAGAAGTAAACCTGCTTTACTTAGGCAGCAGCTTGTGCTTTGTAAGTGATGCTCATAATCAGCTGATGGCCTCTGCATGAATTGGAGTCCCCCTCTAGCTGATTGCATGTGGAACAGCTGTGGTAACATTCCCATAACCAATTGCATGGAACACACTCCAATATCTAGGAACATAATGTTGGAAACATACACATATACACATATACATATCTACATACACATATGGATATATGTATGTACATATCTCTCTCTCTCTCTCTCTCTATATATATATATATATATATATATATATATATATATATATATATATATATAAACACAGAAATATATACATATACACAACAATATATGTCTACACATATACAGATATATAGATATATATGTAAATATAGTTATGGATGTCTACATATATATCGACATAAATAGGTAGATCTGATTAGATATGTATGCACATATAGTCATAGATATCTACATATATATCAACATAAATAGGTATATCTGTACACATAGACTGTACACACACACACACATATATATATATATATATATATACAGAGAGATCTACAAATGGCCATATATATGATGCACTATACAGATGTGTCGACATACATATGTATGAATATATATGTGTATGTACATGTAGACATATATATCTACATATGTATATATATATATATATATATATATATATATATATATATTTGTATTCCTGTCATGTGTAAATATCACGGTTGTGTATACCTTCCCAGATGTATCTCACTGTATGTATCTGATATGTGTATATTTAGATATAACAACATATGTGATGCAACAGTAATATCAATAACAAGTACTACACAATTGTGGAAGTCAAAGCAATTGTTCAATACTATTCAATATGTGTAGTGACAGATATATTGGAAAAACAACAACTCTCTTCACAGCTGTCATGCTGTAGTGGTTAATTGTTGTGACTATAGTGTACAGGGTGCTGGGTTTAAGACCTGCAAGGGCTGAGTATTTTGTTGCTGGACAGAACAAAGAGTGGTTAAGGCAGTTTTGAGCAGCTTTAAGTGCATTTGTGTGGGTTTGCATGAAGCTAAGTGGTGCTAAGCTATGGTTAAACACACGGGTGCTTACACCATGAAGGCTTAGCTTACTAGGGCGCAAATCTGCTTAGCTGTTATATTGCAGCAATGCTGACACCTGTTAAGCATGGCTCAGCCCAGGTAACCACTGCCCACATCCCAGTCTGATAACATAGCAGGGTAATGACATCTGTAATAAGTGCATGTAATGCCATGTACAATACGTGTGTCTATGTGCTGTAATTACAGCAGCAAGGGGTGTGAGTGTCATGTCTGGGACACACAAGTATATAAGACCTGTACAGCTCTGTTATCCATCTGAATGTGTTACATACAAGGGTAGTAACCCAGCTTACGTGCTGTCACGCTGGCATGTAGTGTATCATGGTGGTACTATTGTTGACAGAGCTTTCCCAGACAAGTGTAGAGTAATAAATGTAGTACTGACAACAAGCATACCTGCAGGCATAGCTGGACTCTGAGGCCTCACTGTCGTGTTCCTGGTGGTTGAGCTGTGTCACAGTATATATTCCCTACTAGATAATGCTCTGACATGCGGAAAGTAACTGTAGACTACCGTCTGTACAGTACATGTCAGTGAGAGCTTCCAACATGTAGTAATGACATACATATTGTTGTCAGATGTCTGTCTGTCAACACATTCATCCTACTGCATAGGTACTTGCCAAGCTGATGTCTGTCAGTCCCTGTACAGATGTGCAGATGGCAGGTATCCAGCTTGGATATGTACAGGCAACCTATGCTTGACTAAGACTGACATGTCTGCCCAGCTGAGTTATAACTGGCACATATAGGAGACAACACGCTGTATGCAAAACATGCCATGGGTACCTCCACTACACTACCACAGTCAACAGAATATGCTTAGGTACAGGTCTCCATCTCAGACACTGATCATGTGTTGTAATACATATTGCAATCATGTCAACTGGATCACCTCAGTGGCCATTTGCTGGAGGCACCCAGAGGATTGGCAGATGCATGTCACTCTCACCTTGAGGGTCACCACATTGGTGTCTGCCAATAGATTGCCTGTTGGCAAATGGCAGGTGGCATGATACCACTGTACACACATCCCCTACACTACCCATCTCTCCATGGACAATAGCCAGGTACACACCTATGACTACCTGCAGCGATGCACTCCAGTACTGACACATGTGTATGTGTGCATTACTGAGGATAGTAGTGTCTGTGTGTTAGTACATCTGTAACTGGGACTACCATGAGGGCCTTCATGACTACCACAATACCCATTGCCATAGGAAGATGTGGCTGCTTCTGTATCAGACATTACATGTACCCTGTTATGCTTCTGTTCCTAATGGCTACATAAGCCTTGCAGTACCAGCACAACAGTGTTGTCCAAATGGGTCAATAGGCATGGGATACCCACTGAGTTCTGGCAAGTGTGTGTATGTGTGCATGTCTGTATATTTGTAGGGTACAGCATTCTGAGGCCACATACTCCTATTAAAATACGCATTGCCACACAGTAGTATGGATAGTGCTGTTGCTGCCCATAGGTGAGACATGACAATGCAACACCCTACTATGCCTGTGGAATGTGCATTAGATGCATATCCCTGTAGTACCACTGTTGGGATATACAATGGGATGTATCACAGTTGTGGGCAATGTGTGATGGTGGGTATGTCAGAGTGTTATCATGGGTTCCAGTGAGAACAATATCCACTGTGGGATGTGGCTGCTGTGTAAACTGTCATTACACCATGGTACACCCGGTATATGTCCCATGTACCACTGTATGGTGACCACTGTCACCATCAACCATATAGGTAACTGATACCACGATACAGACCTGTTATGCAGGTGCTGTGGGCAGCCTAATTGTAACATATTGGACACACTGACAAGTTACTTAGCACCAATAGGCCCAGGTCTCTCAGATGTGTGTCTGCCTGTTATGTGTCTGTTAATGTGTATATGATGGCATGTCACACTATGTATTGTCCATATACAGCCATTACATCCCCCATTACCATACTGTACATGTCTGGGGATGTTCTGCATGTAGCATGTAAACTGGAACACACCTCACCCTAAGTGTCATGTGGTGTGTGCAATGAAAGCCACACACTTCAGTAGCACTACATATGTAGGTAGGGGTCTAGTCCCATTGTTGTCAAGTAAGAGTGTTCATGTATGTGGATGGGTCTACATCAGGTTGCTAATTATACATGTCCCAGCGGGTCACCTGTCCATGTGGCACAGGGAATAACTGTTATACAAACCTGTGACGTGTTCAACTGTACCCAGAATATGTCACAGCCATGGTGTCACCACAGTGCCATACCCCTTGTGGAATATGACTGCAGACCATCCTATTGCAGACACATGTACACCTACGACACAAATGGATAACATTATGGAGACCACACTCAGTGTTACTAACAGCTATAATGCATCATGGCTGGACAGCTACACTACCTTACATGTATGCATTAAACATTACTCCTGACAACATATTACACTGCAGTACATTGGTACACTGTAGTACAGTCACCATGTGCATCAGAATCATATTAGTCTGTCCCTGCATTGATGTTATGTCTGACAGGAATGTGGCACAGGTATCATCATATGCACAGGGTGTTTTACTGCTTTGCCAGAGACGGATGGTGGGCCATACGTTTGACACCATGTGTGTGGGTGAGGGGTGTAATTAGTTGAAATGGGCATGGTGATGTGGTGTGTGTAGGTACGGGGTTGCCCTAGGTGTGTTTGTATAGTGTGTGGGCATGCATGCACATAGTTCTGCCATGTGGCTGCCCTATACAGGTGTTTTTTGGACAGCTGCAGACCATACCTGGCAGGGTGTGCAGTTCACCACCTCCAGCCATGGACACGTGGACTGTGCCTGCCAGGGGTTCCATGGGCATGTTCAGGTACAGGTCTCAATGTTCTACTCTTCCCCAATGATGAGAAATGCCTGCTGGAACCAGGTCCCTCCTGGGACTGGCCAGGGCCACGTGCATATGGCCTGCTGTGATGTGGTGTGGACAGCACCCCCCCTGCAGTGCTGGGGCTGGTACTGCTACTATGGGAGCACCTTGGTGTCCTTGTATGTCCACTTCGACCGCCAGCTGTTGGTGCTGCTGGCCTATGTCTACACGGCCATCTCGGCACTCCCACCAAATGTTCAAGCACAGACAAACTATTGTCAATGAGGCCCACCATCTCACCCAACCGTCTATCAATGACCTCGGTATAACCACTGAGGGCACCAGACAGTTCAAGGAAGTTGTCGCTTACAGATGTGACAGCAGCCCTTTGCAGTCTCAGGCCCTGTCTTGTGTACAATTCCATACATGCCTGCACCCCCATGACAATCTGAAACATAAGCCTGGTGGTACCAGTTGTGGCACTTCTGCCAGGGGCATGATGGCCAGCGGCCCTAATATGAGCCACCCCGGTACATCTGCCTATGTGGTGCCCTGCCGGACATCTGACTATGCCTGCTGTGACCAGATACAGTAGGCATAGATCCCACACTCTCCTGTGCACTGCCACCAACCGCCAACTGTCCCTCTGCTATGGCCACTGGTGATGGGGTATGTATAGGCACTGTAACTGTGTGCAGAGTTAGGGTGGCTAAGAGGGGGATGTCAAACGATGCCACAGTTTTGGCCCCTGACAACCCAGCCTGTGCTTCAACAGTACTATCATCATCTTCGGTGTCTGTATGGACACCATCAGATTGCATGCAGCAGGGACCCTGACCCATCTCGCCACCTGTGGGGGAAAACAAGAAATGCACTTCAAGACCTGTACAGCATTGCATAACAGTACACACACACACACACACACACACACACACACACACACACACACACACACACACACACACACACACACACACACACACACACACACACACACATTCCACTTTAATACCTACCTCTCCCTGATTTTACAGACACTCCCACGTTTATTCACATAAGTTCATCATCCTGCATCACACTTGGTGACATACACTCATTAATACCACTCATTAACGTATCATTACTCTAAATGCCTAGACGAGTGATCACCACACAAGAGCTGTTACTCCATTACCTCCTTGACTTGAGTGGAGTAGGTTTTACATGGCCTCACTGCTGTCATCCACTGTTCACCCTGTGTATGTCCGGACATCATGAGCATGGCCCTATATGTTAGGGGCTACTACATTCACTCCATAATGTCACGCACTGGAGTGCCATGTATTAGTATTGCTCAGTACATGCCAGATCTGCTGCTCAATCAACCTATCATGTGGACAACAGTAATATATGGATACACTCCCTGGTGTTCTCTTGTAACTCATCAATGCATCTGTAGTGCTGCATACTTGGGTAGTCATTCACCTCTCTGCTGATTGCAATATTAAGGGTATAGCTGGTGTCTACTTTCCCTCCCAATGCATGTTCCATGTTACAGACCTTATTATACTATCAGCTGTCCTGTGATTACATATCAGACAAGTATTCCTGGTGTCTCATGTGTCAGTCCATGTCCATGTACTGTACGATCCCAAAGGGAAGTACTGCTGTATGAACAACCTCACAATCACACATGTACAAACATGGACACCCACACAAACACACACACATGCACACATACATCCTACATGCATCAACCCCCCCTCCACTCCACCAGAATGCACTTACAGACAAAATCCCCCCCCCCCACACACACACACACACACACACACACACACTCACACACATACAGGTGAGGTTGCACAAAGATAGTACACACAGTCCTCCCATGACCCATCTGTCAGCATGCATAACATATGGTACTCAACAGCGTGCAGTGCAACTATAGTCAATTCATGCTAGCAACAGTATACATGTATGTGATGCATGGGCTGTGTTAGTAGGTGATGCCCCTTCCCCTGGAAAACACTGCACCCATGCACACAGTATTGCTGTGCACCGGTTCTGCACCCTGCCATGTACTGTGCACCAAGCCTCACAGGTGCACAAACCATTGCTGAATGTGTATTACTGTGTCAGTTATGTCTGCTTTAATGCTCACAGCCCCTATGTGTTTCAATGACACATACCTGGGATGATATGTAGATAGATGTAATTTGTGAATGCCTGATGTCTGGTTTACAGATCTCAACATCAGCGGTGCATGTATGACCAATCCAATACTATTACACTTACAACCATCAGACCGTACCATGGCTTTGGGGAGTGTACACAGCCTTATTGATATGATGCACTCTTCCTTGATCTGCGATGGGACCACATCACCGCATATATTAACAGTACATGAGCCAGATATGTGACATATGTCCTGTACATTCACATGCAGTGTCTAAGAAATGTGTTATCTGTGCAGATGCTGACCACGATGCATACACTCAGTGGGTGCATATGTGCGCACGCCCTTATCATGACGGTTTGTTGCACCAATTGTTATGTGTGCTACAGCAGTCACTATTACTGGCAGGGGTATACTAGCATGGGCCATCTGCATTTGCCAATATATGGTCAATCTGCCCTACACATGTCCCCCAACTCTGCATGATTGCAAGGTCTACTCCTGTGCACATCCCTTGGTGTTAGCACACTGCCATCACTATTGCTGTGGGGGTAGGGTTATGTCTGCCACAGTTCCTGAACCTGACTGTGTGCAGATACAGTCATTCTTAGCATCTTTAGGATCCCTGTTGTAGTGCACTGGTGTGTCATGATGACACACCCTCCCCACCTTCAGCCTTTTTGCAGATGCTTGACAAGTATGGCCTATACATGTGTATCAGTTTTCAGTGTCCCATACACTGAACACCACATGCAACAGCCTAGTCCCAGCTAATAATGTGGACCACAGTATTATGTTATGCCATAGTGTAGATCTGTAACAGTTGTCATTGTAATACTGGTATATATGTTGTTGTTGCACTGTATAAGGGTGATTTTTCACACATGTCCCTACTTTAGGCCATGTGTCTCACCATTATGTTCACCCCTGTGGGCACATTTCACAATGACAGGATGTTGGTTATCTTGCAAGTGTTTGACATACCCTTCAGATAACCCATCATGGTCACCACTATGATGCAGTGCATTTAACAGCAACAATACATGAACATGTATGGCATGCATTATGGGTAGGTGTGTTAGAAATGTGCATGGAATATACTATAGCCATTACATTACATACCCTGTGTATTGGCAAGCATGAACATAAACCATACTCACCAGCTACAGGCTGCTGTCTTAGTGGTATACCAGAGGGACCTACATAAGAGTGTGAGAGATGTGATGTCAGTGGCCACAGCTGTGGCATTGCTGCAGGGTGGGTGCAGCATTACAGTACATCAACAGTACAAGTCCACAATACTACCGCTTATTCACATCTGTTTATTACTACTGTGCATCAACAGAATATATATAAGAAATCTCACATATGCATGATCTACCTGTACAGATGCAGATGCATACACAACAGTGGTCTACTGATATGCCCTATGGCCTTACCTGCATGCTCCTCAGCTGGTGTGTGGGTAGCACCCAACTCCACAATGGTCTCTGCCAGTTGTTGGCTGTGTGGGCGGGCAGGTGCCACAAGGCTGGCGTGGAGCTCCTCAACACGTGTCAAGGGGGGTTGGATGTCATGACCCCCCTGTTGTGAAGTGATCCTCCAGACTGCAGCAGCATGCCGATGAGCACTGTGAAGCAGGTCAGAACAGTGATGCCGGACCTGCTCATAACTGTGGTTATGCAGGCCAACATCATTGACCCTGTGGACTAGATCATTCCACAGGGCAGTCCACTCCTGCTGCTCATGGGTAGCCCTGCCAAACAAAACTAGATAATGCTGTATTAGATAGTTCAAGACAACCTCATTTTCCACCATTGAATACCCGGGTAAACGGCCATGGGACATCTTGCTTGAAAGACATAAAGATGGAAACAGGTCTGAGCAGCTCATGCAGCAAGGTTACCATAGTTCTTAATACACATCTCTGTCACCACCCCACCATATCAGCAACAACAAACTGTTCACACAACTCAATAGGTATGGCTACAGCTTACCTATCATTGGGACATATATTGTACTGTACCACACTTTGTGCTATGTGTTTGTAGCCATGTTCCCTATTTAGACACTATCATTGCTGGCCTGTTACAGACTACTTCACCTGCATGCCATTGTCATGTGGTATGCATGTGGTATGCTTGCGATGTGATATCTGCACATCTGTCATTCTGTGTTATTGCGGATATCTATGCATGCTGTTGGACATGTTTTGGGATTGTGTGGACTATTACTACCCACAAATGTTCTATAACAGTGACACAATAGCATGTTTAGGGAATAGTTGCTAGCAGAACCACCTCTCCCACCTCATCTGGCCATGTTACCAGGCCACATCACAAGTAGGACCCACCCTGGGGCCTCCTCATCTACTGGTCCAGCACTACCTTCAGATGTTGTCCCCCCCAGGGGCACACACAGACATGATCCTATCACCTGAGGTCTGGTCCAGGGTCTGTTCCATAGGGGGCTCCACAGACACTTGTGGGATATGCTACAGCACCTTGAGGCACCCAGTACACAATCACAGGGTCCACATGCTCCTACTGCTCAGTCTCCAGGCCAGGCACCTTCAGGGCTGTGGACTGCTGTTGTGACTAGCAATGGGTGGGGGCCTTTTTCCTATTGTTTCCATAAGGGGGCTCATGGGGTTTCCACATCGCAGACTACACACACACACCATCCAGGGTGTTTACCCACCACAAGTCTCATATACCACCCCTGTAGGCTGTCCTCTATATCTACCAACCTGAACCACCTCCACAAATATACCTGCTATCCTTCCCCATATTCCCATTCCCTATTTCACAGACAAGGGCAGTGTGGTCCCAACAAGGGGTTCACATGTGACATACCCGTCCATGTTGCATACACTTACAGCTGTATATATCTGTGTGTATTGTTATGTGTACTGTTCCCTCACACATAGCATGCAGCACTGTGGTGGTAATATAGAGGACATGTACTTACATACATATATGTGTGTGTGTGTTTGTATATATGTAGACATACGCATATATATATATATATATATATATATATATATATATATATATATGCAAATAGGAGCCATTTATAATCTCGAAATACTGAAATGTCGAATTTCTGTATCTCGAGACTATAAACCCAAATGTTTAAAATAGCGAGAGTTCATAATCGCGAATTTGAATATCTCAAATTCGCGGTTATGGACTTATGCTACGTGATGTCTTAGATTGTATATTTATGGCGTGCGGTGATGTGTGTGGATCTAGGTGTTTTGTCAGGTAAGTGAGTGTTTTGTAAGGGATTTGAGTGGGGGTTAGAGTGTGTTTGAGTGTGCTGATATGTTTGATGTGTGTGTGAGGGACTGGAGAATGTGCGTGTGAGAGTTTGCTTTGTTTCCTGTTTATACAATCTCAGAGTTATTATATATAAGTAGGGTGTGTGTGGGTTGTGATGTGGGTGTTGTGGTGTATGTATGGTGTAGTGTATGTGTTTTTTTTGGTGTTTTGAATTTCGTGGTTTTGGGCTCGGGTTTTGTGGATTCGGTTTCATAGTTTTGAGATACTGAAATTCAATGTTTCAGTATTTCGAGATTATGAAGTGAATCCGTGTAGATATATATTATGTTGCACATATGTGTTTATATATATAATATATATATATATATATATATATATATATATATATATATATATATATATTATATATATATATGTGTATATCTACATATCGGTATTAGTATATATCTATATATATATATATATATATATATTACACATTGTACATTCCCTATGGTAGCCAGATTGTACTGCATGATATGTTACTGATACCAGCCTGACATCATGCAGGTGGGATGGATTACTGTTAACATCTTGTGCCCATGTTGTGTCAGATCCTGGTTATGGGACTTGCAACAGTTGGTATTGTATTGCGGGGTAGACCTGTTTGGCTGTGGGGGGGGGGTAATATCAATACGTACAAGATGTATGCAGCTTGGGCCCCCTCACCCCCATTAACAGAGCCTGTTGTCATATATGTATTTGTTATGTTCTCTTTTATATCTATAGATATATATCTGTATATATATATATATATATATATATATATATATATATATATATATATATATATATATATATATATACTTATATATATTGCTATATACATATATATATATTGATATATATATATATATATATATATATATATATATATATATATATATATTGCTATACATATATATATATATATATATATATATATATATATATATATAGATATACATATATATATACATATAGACATATATATCTATAGATGTATATATATATATATATATATATATATATATATATATATATATGTAGATATTGATATATATATATATATATGTATATATATATATATATATATATATATATATATATATAGCAAGTGGAGTGGTAGGAGAAAGCTGGGATAAGCAAATACAAGTAGCGTATTGCTAGAGCAACAAAATCTTTAATATGGTAAGCGCTTTCAGTGGTACAAATGTTCCACCTTCATCAGACCCAGAACAACATGTAACAAATACCTATATATCCTTTAGTTGATCATCAATTACTCAATAAGTTAACCAATTAACCAAAGAATAAAAATGAAATTAAAAATACAATATTTAAACAGTATTAAAACCTATTCTCTCAAGCAGAATACAATATTACAATGCTGTAAGCCAGATTAAACTTGCAAAACTCATTTAAAAAAAAAAAATATATATATATATATATATATATATATATATATATATATATATATATATATATATATATCTATATATAAATATATATATAGATATCACAAAAATTGCTAAATTACAATATTAATGCTACTAGGGCTAACTAAAAAATCTACAATTGTCACTATTCCATTTGATGACCTCAATAAAAGTGGCACAGGAATATGAATAAAATAAAATAAAAAACCTATAATTAGTTATACAAACATAAATATAAATATAAAAATAAAGTTATATGGTTTGATGTAGTCATATGAAAACTATAAAAAATAATAATAATAAATGAAAATACATTTAATAATACATTTAATAATTGCATGCTGGTCAAGAACAAAAATCCAATCATTATTATACTAATATATAAGTAAAAATCAATCCCCGGGATTCATGAAGCTCGGCACAAGGCCGGCGTAAGGCCTGCGCCGGCGGTGCATGGAATAGCCGGCGCAGTAGCGCCATATATATATTAATGAGAGTGCACCGAAATCACAGACACGCGTGCGTAGTGTGCGTGGCGAGCCCAGGTAGGATGCGCCTGGGGGAAGCCCC
>NC_056729.1:312259314-312276814 GCF_019279795.1 Protopterus annectens
AGAGTACACACCAGTTTAAAACAATGATGGTACAGAAGCTATAGAATTTTTTCTGGGGAAAAGCCCCAGTACACAGTATATTATAGAACTGACATTGTTCTGTTTGGAAAATAATATTATTGAATTTGATGGCTCTTTGTATCATCAGAACTGTGGGATAGCTATTGGGGCAATTTTTGCTCCCACATATGTTAATTTATTTATGGGTCTCTATGACAATCTATATGTGCATAGGAATGACTTTTTTAGAAAACATTGTTCATTTTTACAGATACATTGATGATTTGATTTTTATTTGCAAGAGGGGCTATGGAGAGGTGGAAAAGTTTGTTCAAGAATTGCAAGTGAACAGGTCTGAGAGCAAATTTGATGGGTTACATAAAGGAAAAACAGTAAAGTATCTGGATATTAAAATATTAGGGCAAGAAATGGTAAACTGAAAATTAAAATATTTAGAAAAATGGGACAAGCTTTATGTTGCATGGAACTAGTTGTCAACCCCCCGCTCACTATTTCTTCCATTCCTTATGGGGAAATGTTCAGGGTTAAATGTTTATGCAGTGACAGGAAGGAATGTGAGAAGGAAGTTCAAAATATAGCTAACATGTATGAGGCAGAGAAAGTATGGTTGGGGTATAATGTTTGTTCTTCTTTTGGCTTTTAGGTTAGGGGTCGCCAAAGCAGAACTCTGGTCTACTAATGATTGGCAGTAGATTTTTTATGGGCGCTGAGGTGCCAGCTCGATGCCCAACCTTCAACGAAGGCACGCCCATTCTACACGTCTTTCAAACTCCACCCGACCGCGGAGAGGACATGCAGACTCCACACAGAAGGCGCTCCAGCCGAGAATCGAATGGGAGAACCTCTTGCTGTGAGGTAGCAACGCTACCACTGCACCACCATGGCTTTAGTGAATAAAAAAGTAAATAAAGCACAGAACATAATAATGCAGAAAAAGAACATAGAGGAAAAAGAAAATGAGTTATATATTGTGTCTAGGTATACTCATTTTCTAATATTTTAGAGAAAATAGTTAGGTATTACTGGTCCTATATACAGAAAGAAAAATCCTGCCTAAAAATGTTAAAATTAGTTTTTTCTATAAAAGAGGCAGGAGTCTTAAGGACATATTAGTCCATGGAAAATTTGAGAGACCAAAAAATACAGAAAATAATGTAGTGAGAAATGAAACTTTTCTGCATGACAATTGCACAGTATGTAAACACATAGTTGATAGTTTTGAAAGCATTAATGGAAAAAATTGATAGAAGAGGCAGCTTCACTTGCAATCGTGAAAAGATTATATATAGTTTAAAATGTCCTTGTGAATTATTTTATATTGGAGACAGCAAGAGATGTTTTGCTGCAAAAGTAAAAGAGCACATACGGGACATCAAGAAGCAAAGATTTCAGAGTCCTGTAGCTATGCACTTTAAGGAACAACATAATAGAGACCCACAGAGGTTACAGGCAACTGTTTCAAAACAAGTAAATACTAGGTTTAGTACTGATGAAAATTTTAAGGAATATTTAAGAAGGAAGGAAGCAATATTTATTTTAACATATGATACAGGGCCAGATTCATGATGGCTTGCACAGAGTCTAAGAGTAGAGTAAGACTCCATGCAGCCATCATGTCCGACGAGCAATCCAGAAACAGCCTGCAGGGGGCGTGCAAGAGAGCTCCTAAAACGGCTCCTACACGGACAGGGCCGAGTCATGCAAATTACCTCAATTGCAGCCGAAAGGCATGCAAATGAGGTAGATTTGCAATACAGGAAATCCGAACCTGTCCGAGTAAGAGCAGTGTTATTTGCAGAAATGTACTCAATTGACAACTGAGTACCGTTCTGCAAATAGCAAAACGGAGCCGTGACAGCTCCAAATAAAGGTTGCATCCAGTAGAGGAAGCATGCCAATGGCCAAATATATGGCCATTGGCAATGTTTCCCGATGCAATATGAAAATAAAAATAATAGTTTTTTTCTCCGATTTCCGATGTTTAAGCGTAGCGCAGCACCGCGCAAATGGGCTGCCCTCTAAAAACCAGAATAATCAAAATTTAAACCCACAAATGTGGATTTTATTTAAATTTTTAATTTACAATGCAAGGGAATTGCAGGCTGAAGACAACATGGCCACCGAGTAGTGGTTGCTAAGGGGGGAAGCACAGTCTAAGAGATGTAACCAAGTATTAGTAGGCAATCCTATGCAATGGAGGGTTAGGATAGTGAATCGTAGGTTTACATAGCAAATGAGCACAGTCAGTGGAGTGTAGGAGTAGGATAAGGGGAGTAACAGAGTAGAAGATAGGTGACATCACGAGTGGGGTATGTATGAAAGAAGGGAAGCTCATTGGAGCAGAGTGGCATGTGTCAGCTGTCATTTACACATCATTGAAAGAGGTGTGTCAACAGGTAGGCTAGGTAAAGGCAAGAAATGGAAGGTGTATGCCATGAATAACACCAAAGTTTCTTGCTGAGCATGTATGCGCACGTGTGTGCGCCTGTAAACCCGAGTAAGACAGTGTGCGCGCGTGTAAGTGTGAGTCCGCGCGTTTATGCCGGAGTAAGCATGTATATGTCAGTTTAAAGTGTTGTACGTGCGTTTGCACTGGTGTGCGCGCATTTTAACCTGAATAAGCAAGTTGTATTCCGTGTAAGCATGTGTGCACACGTGTGAGCTGCTGTGAGCGTGTTTGCGCTTGTGTGCATGGCGCTGCCCCCCGAGGAAACAGAAAGGAAATATAAAGCACAACAAATAGTAGGAAGCTACCAGGGAGTACTAGCAGAGCTAGCAGGTGAAAACAATCAGAATCAGGCAATTACACAGGCAGTACACTAGCCCAGCCCAGTCTAGTACTTAAAACTCTGCAAACAACAGTCCATTATGTTTCTCACAAGAGACACTGCAGTAAGCTAATAGAAGTGAAAACTAAAAAAGCTTTACTGAGACAAGGAAATGTTAGGGGCTGCCATTGCTGTTATAAGGTGACATATGCAACATGCTGAGGTTGGTGACAATGGAAATTCTGCTGGACAACCCACAGTGAGGTGACGGAGAAGAGTGTACAGGCCCAGGGTAACCTACCAGGGGCTACATGAGCTGGAGATAGTGGAGCGCTATAGAGTGAACAGAGACCTCCTGCAGCAAATTGTTGAGCTATGCAGGCCACGCCTCACACACAGAACCAACAGAGAGGAACCCATCCCAGTGGAAACCAAGGTATGTGTTGGCCTAAGAATATTAGCAACAAGTACCTTCCAGAGACCAACTGGTGATATGATGGGGATATCACAGGCATTAGCATCCAGGGTACTGCACCAGTTCCTGGATGCCATGTCAGCACATGTCGGTGATTATGTATATTTCCCCAATTCCCATGAGGTATTGGTAAGCAATATGCGTCTCTTCCAGCAAATAGCAAAATACCCTGAGGTAGTGGGTGCAATAGACTGCATGCACATATGCATCAAAGCACCAGCTTGCGAGCGGGGTAGGGTCTACTTCAACCACAAAGGCTTCCCCTCCATCAACTGCCAGGTCGTGTGTGATGTCCAGGGCATAATACTGAATGTGTGTGCTGGCTGCCCTGGAAGCTACCATGATTCCCATATCTGGCATCTGACACAGCTGTACCAGACATTTGCCAATGGGGACATTCCACATGGTCATCTAGTGAGGGATGCTGGCTATGCACTGGAGCCGTGGCTGATGACACCCATCAGAAATGCACACACACCCGAACAGGAATGTCATAATGAGGCACACGCACAAACACGAAATGTAATTGAGCGTGTGTTTGGGCTGCTCAAGTCATGGTTCCGGTGCCTGGACACATCTGGTGGAGCCTTGCAGTACTCACCAACTACATGTACCCAAATTGTCATGGTATGTGCTATGCTACATAATATGATCCTGCAAAAACAGCTGCAGCAAGACCAGCATAGGCCTGGGCCAAACAGCCCCCCACCATTGCCAGGGTCATCACAGGCAGAGCGTGACTCGAAGGAGGAACAACCTGAGCTTGCCCCAGTAGGCAAAAGGAGGCATGCCCATTATGCTTTGGCCTTGGCAAAGAGGCAACGTATTGCACATACACTGGTTCAGTAGGAACTCCGGAAATGATACCTCTCTCTGACTCACACATATAGTAAAAGGGATGCCTAAGTTGACACTACCTGCTTTCAAACATGTACAGGGAATGTAGTATGTGCATCCAACATAGGCAGCCCTGCAGCACCACCTGAGGCATGATTGCCATGTGTTAAGCAATTTAAGGCAGTGCTAAACAGCATTTACCACCATGTAGTATATGCAAACAGAATCGCTCACACCAACTAGTACAACTGTGGTCAATGTCAAGTAATATTGAGCAATGTCCAGAAAAGTTGGTGAATATACAGCAATGTCGGACAAGCCTGGTCTAAGTAGGGCATAGCTGAACAAAAGCCAACATGCTCATATTTGCTTAATTGGCCCTTAAGCAGTCTGGTCTGCTCAGTATGAAAATATAAAGCAGTGATGGGCCTCAAACACAGGATACTGTGCACTATAGTTAAGGTACTGAACCACTAAACCATGACAGTATTGCAGTGGTTAGCCACTATGAAGGACTGTTGATAAGTCTATGCAAAGTATCTCATGGAAACCCTGCAGGCACAGCATAATCCCTGTTGAGTTATGACACAAAGGTGAGTCCTGCAGTAAGAACAGAACTTGACTTCCAACACACACAGTATAAATGTTAATAATGGTCATGTTCACACACATCCACAAATGTAGTGGACTTCAGATCGCAAAATACTGAAAGGTCACACTGGCCATGCTCACACACTTGAATAAATGAGACATATATCAGGCAACAAAACATGGAATGCCTGAACTGGGCATGCTCACACACTTAGGCCATGTCTGAGTACAGCAGTGGGCCACACATATCTGGCAGTTGAATGTGTTAACCCAGGAACCTCTCACTATCCAGCAATCTGCCCTGTGCACACAGTTACATGACAACAGACACATATATAATATAGTGGAACCCTGCCATGATCAAACATGTTCTGCAGATACCTAAGTTGTTCATAGAAACTGGGAAAGCAAAGATGATAAAGACCTGCAAACAGTATCAGCAATAAATATTGTGCATCCCGAACATAAGCATAGGTTCAGAGGTCGATACTAGGCTATCTGCCCTGGGGCATGTACAAGCCTAGCCAGAGTGTGTTTGGCTTTTGCAACCCTGTCAGATTACTACACTGTGCCAGTGAATAGTAGGTCACACAAGATAGCCCATGTATGTTTAGGCTAGTGTGCCTCTGTCTAGCAGGGACACAGAAGATATCCCAGGGGTAAACATACGATCACCCACACAGCCGTCAAGATGTCCCCTGTAGGTGGTCAGTGGGTGGCTCTGCCTATGTGAAACTGTGATCACAATCCAGCGTGAGTGGAGGCCCTGGGATAAGAATCTGTCCCTCCAGCATGTCCTATTAACATCTGTGCTGAGGTATATATCCCTGGAGTGTGTAGCTACAAGGGAGTCGGATATCCTGAGGTGGAGCATGTCCAGTAATTCTGGGTTGGGTATTACTGTAAACAACAGGCACACATCATATCCGAGTAGGTGGTAAGCAAGTGAGTAGAGCTGGAGTTACTGTATCCGAACTGTGCAGGTCATCCGTGTAAGTCCCTACATCTGCTTGGTGAGGAACTTCTGTTGTCAGTACAGTTGCTGCAGGTGTTGGGTAAGGTACACCCCAAAGGTGGCATTGTAACCAAGCATGGTTGTGATGAGTATAGGGGCACAATGACCTCACTCGATCTAGATGTGAAACCATATGGGATAAGGTGGCTTATATAGAAGGTCTGTCCAACCACTTTGGCAACATGAATGTCAAAGGCAACAGTACAAACAAGTCATGTCCCCAATCACCTAACAACTCCTACTGTATGTAATGGAGTACTACCTATGTGGTAATGTGTGGGCATGCTGTTATTCCCAAAGGGGATGACTATGCAACTAATGGCATTTAGCTGTAGGTCATGGCTCAGGCACCAGTCATCCATCTCTGTGAGACCCTGTTGGAGTATGCATGTGGCAGCTGGAGAGTTGATTATGGCACACAGTTTGCAGTCAAGTGCGAACCAGGTCAGCCATATTCCCCCTGCGGTAGCCTGTACGCCAGACAAATATATACTGAACAAGAGAAGTCCCAGGACTGAGCCGTGTGGGATGTAACGTGTAACTGATGTATAGTCAGACATGGCACCTTCAATTCTGACCATGTGTGTGCAATCCTTGATCCAGGTAGCAATCCATCATGTGATATATGTGTCCATATTGATGCTGGTGAGCCTATGCATAATGGCCCAGTGGGTTATTGTGTGGAAGAGTTTTGCTAAGTTCAGGTAGGCTGTGTGTACAACTGTCCCTATGTCGATGGATCTGTTAACCGTTTAAAGAATACAAACATGTTCAAGAGGCAAGATCTGCCCACAACAATGCTGAAATGTGTAGGACACAGTATCTGTAGGTTCCCGATGTCTATGTGTAAGAGTACCATGACAATACGCTCCATAGCTTTGCAGAACAGGCTAGGTAGGTTTATAGGGCAATATTGTCTGTGGACTGTTGTGGCACCAACTCTGTAGAGTGGGACCACTGTCGCTGTATGCCATTCTGTGGGTACATATCCTGTAGTAACTCCGATATTGCACAGTGATGTAATGTGAGGGTTACGTCTGTCATGAAGCTTGTGTACGATGCAGGCTGGGACACCATCTGGTCCCATTGATGTCGTAATGTATGCTTTGGGGAGGGCAGCACTCACCTGTTACTGTGTGATGTCAGGGAGGTTACACTCTGTTGGGATGGTTAGTTGCTCCCTAGTAGGGATGGGTGGGAGACATCTGCACTGAACCTGTTTGCCAGGATGTTGGCTATGTCAGTGGGTTCAGGGAAAGTTTAGTCAGTATGCAGTAACTCACAGCATATCAGTGAGTGTCCACCCAGGTTCCTGACATAACTGAAGAAGGCCCTGTGATAGTCCTATGTATCTGGTGTAATTGTCCGTGAGAAGCAGCCCTTAGATAAGTACATGAGTGATCGTAGCTGTCTGCTAGTACAGATCACAGATGCTTTCCCCGTCTGTGATTGTGCTCTATCATGTAGTAGCTTCCTCCTGACGTTGTATAGCTTATTAATGGCTGGGGTCTACCAGACAGGTCCCCTTCCATTGGATGAGTGATTCCTGTTGTTATTTGGGATAGCACAATCCATGCAGTCCACTAGGTGTCCATAGAATGTGTATGTAAATGATTCAGCAGTTGGAGCTGTATTTGCCACTGTCTCAGGGTCTCTGAAGGATACCACCTTGCTTTGGTGAAGTGAGACGTTGGCTCATGAGAAGTTCACCAAGATTACCCTGGATGGGTGTGTAGAGTGTATATGTATGTCCAGTGAGATATATGTATGTTCTGACCTTAACAATGAGGGGTATATCACTGTTGTGGAACATAGAGTCCTCCTGTTGGTGATGAGCAGGTCCAATATGTATTCCCCCTTGTGGCTGTGGTGGCTGGTTGTGCCATAGCATATGAATTTACAAATTGTAGTGACTGTAGGGCGAGGGTGTTGGGGCTTGAGTAGTATCCCCAGTCAATATTTGTGTATCTGAAGTCACCCAATATAATGGTGTTTGTGGAGACTTTCATATTCTCCACTGTTCCCAGGCAAGCAGAGTGTGGTTCCTGAGTATGGGAGGGTGGTCTGTAGCAGGCAACAAACTGAAAGGCAGGTTTGCATAATGGTAGTTGTATATGTATGGTCTGTGATGCTTAGCGCAGTGCTTCTAACCCGGAGATGTGTGTATCTGTCATGTATATGGATACTCCCCCTAGTTGTGTTGTCCGTTCCAAGTCCTGTGGTCAGAAAGCATGGTATGAAACATAACCTGGTAGTGCTGGTGTGCATATGTGAACCTGAACTAGGCATCTGTTAGTGCACATATATCGCTATCCTCCATACTGAGGAGAGTCCTGAGTGGCCGCAATATGAGGGTAACACATCTGGTGTTGAACAGCATTACCCTTAGTGTCATTTAACCTGCAATGTCTATGGAGGTGGGTTTGTCTTTTGAGCCCTGCTCAAGAAATGCACTATGGTGAAAGCAAGAGCCTTAGCCAGCATTCGAAGGTCCAAGGGTGATAGGTGCAAGCTGTCCATAGTGAAACCATGTGGCATGTCGAGCATGTCACCACAGGCTGACAGACACTGTATCCCCTATGAATGACACCAATTAGTTAGCCAACTGTTAAACGTGATATGTTTGTCTCTATACTATGACATCATACTTGGTGGGTGTAAGATGCTAGACAAGGTCAGGGTCATACTGGCCTGGGCTACATGATCACAGTGTTCCTCCATGTACCATGTCATGTGGTCCAGGGAGTAACGTATGAGGTTTTACGCACCAGCATGGACAATGATGGTGCCAGTCCTGTACTTGCTTTGGAGTGACCTGCCTGCATGTGTTATGTGGCAGATCCTGGCACCCGACAGACAGCACAAAGGGACTATTCCCTTGTATGGGCTGGTGAGTGGTACGTCAGTGTGTCTGACAATAAGTGTCGCCTATCACAAGTGTATTAGGTGTGTTGTGTAGCCCAAAGGGCAGTGACTGTGTGGCACACTGACATTGTGAACTATGTGAGATGAGGGTATTGTAGTGGGGTAGCAGTTGTGTGTGTGCCTGCTGTGGAGGTCTCTGTTGCTTAGGCAGAGTTAATTTACAGCATCCGAGTATGTGCATGTGTGATAATGTGGCTTGAGTGCTGTTGCCAGAGGATATGTGAGACTGATATGTGGTGTGTGTGGTTACCTTCACCACCTGATAGACTGTAGCAGTCATGGGTCGAGAGAGTTCAGCACCCTGTATGTCTCTATAGGTGCATCTCACACATATATCTGAGTTTGTCAGGAGGAGGAGAGTGTTGTCTGTGTACATGAGGCAGATGTGAGATTGTGTCTACATCACAATATTCACCAGCTGGACTGGAGAGTACTCACAAAGCCGATCCCTGGACATGCCGGGATATCATGATGACATACTCTGTAGCCAGATCACAAAGGATCAGTACAGTGTTAAGTGTGTAAAAGAGTATAACAGGGATTAGTGCTCAGGTTCGTTGGTGTTCTGTAAAGAGTAGCTGAGAAGGAGTCCAGACTGAATCATGACACCTCCAACAGCTATGTCATATATAGCAGTGTACACACATATATGTCATGAGTCAGGGCCAACTGTACATGACTGACAATGCCAACATCCTGACAGACAGGCCCATATATACATACCCACCTCCCACTGATGATAGTCCATATCATCATACCAGGAGATATCACATGTAGAATGGATGAACAGCTACCCCCAATGCCAAATGCATGGCATCAAGTGGACTACATTGATTCCCGATATGTGTCATGCATAAACTACAGAAGAAACAGATCCTGCACCTGAACAGTCAGCTGAGCCTCCCCCCTACACAGGATGTGGAACCGTTGAATGTGTTACAGCAACCTATGGCACTCCACACAAGTGTTGGTGCACAACACAGCATGGGAAGTATAGTCCAGTACGCCTATGAAGTCTGATCTGCAAGGCCATGGAGTCCATCATGACTGAAGTCATAAACCGAGCTATTGGAAGCTGACATACACACAACCTTACTAACTGTGGTATGTTCATGTGCGGATCATGGTTCCCAAACATGCTAGACTGTTTGCAAGGCAGCCACCCAGGACATACATCACTGAACACAGCTACAAATGTCTCACATACACTTTGAATAGCCCTTTACCACATCCCAGACACATGTAGTACCTACAAAACCAACAAGCTGTGCATAAATATGTGTTGACATATGAAGGAATGTCAATGTGTCCACAGATAGATCACACAAAGTAAGGATTATGAGTTCCTGTTCAAGCTGTTGACACCTGACAACTCACTTGGACTATTCCTGGAATGTCATAAAACAAAGTGTACACACATTACCATGTCCAGTCTGATGATGTTACCATCCTAGAAATACAGTAGTCGAAAATAACCCACTCAGTAAAGCAAATAGCACGCCGCGCTATTGTGTCTCTCTTTAGTATCATGATATAGTTAAGTAGGGATTTGAATCCTGCAAACGCTGATTGTTTGTGTGTGGGGGTGTCTATATGTATGCAATTGTCTTTGAAAGGAGTGCTCTTTTTGGAGACTGGTAAAACACACTAAAAGAGGTACATTCCTCTTTGGAAAGACTGATGATGTCACCACCCTATGAATACAGCAGGAGAAGGTAAACCATCCAGTAAAACAAATAGCGCGCTATGCTAATGTATCTCTCTCTCGTATCATAGCATAGCTAGGTAGGGGTTTGAATCCTGCGAGCACTGACTGTGTGTGTGTGGGGGGGTGTATGTGTGCAATTGTCTTTGAAAGATTTTGGAGACTGGGAAAACACACTAAAAGTTGTACATTCCTCTTTGGAAAGACTGATGATGTCACCACCCTATGAATACAGCAGGAGAAGAAAAATAAACCAGTAAAGCAAATAGCATGCCACGCTAATGCGTCTTTCACTAGTATCAAAACATAGTTAGGTAGGGGTTTGAATCCTGCAAACGCTGACTGTGTGTATGTATGCAATTGTCTTTGAAAGGAGTGCCTTTTTTGGAGACTGGGAAAACACACTAGAAGATGTACATTCCTCTTTGGAAAGACTGATGATGTCACCACCCTAGAAATACAGACGGAGAAGAGAAACCACCCAATAAAGCAAATAGCGCACCATGCTAATGTGTCTCTCTTTAGTATCATAACGTCGATAGGTAGGGGTTTGAATCCTACAAATGCAGAGTGCATGTATGCAATTGTCTTTGAAAGGCATGCCATTTTTTTGGGGGACTGGGAAAACACACTAAAAGATGTACATTCCTCTTTGGAAAGACTGATGAAGTCACCACCCTATGAATACAGCAGGAGAAGGAAAACCATCCAGTAAAACAAATAATGCGCCATGCTAATGCGTCTTTCTCTCTCTCTCTAGTATCATAACATAGTTAGGTAGGGGTTTGAATTCTGCAAATGCTGACTGTGTGTGTGTCAATGCAATGTGAGTTTTGCTTTTACTATAGTATGACATATTATGATTACAACAGTAAGTGCATTGCCCACATCAGGTATCTGCGTGGCAAATATATATGTGTACGTGTCCCCTCATTCAGTACATAGGTGTGAAGCCTGCATACTACATGAATACATTTGTTGCCATTGACAGGCTGTGCCGCTGCTTCTCAGATCGTAGATCACATATGTATGTATGTGACAGGGCCGTCCACTGTCGTGATCCATGGCCAAGGTCATCTGTGCCACACACAACCATGACAGTTACTTAAGAGTAGTGTGAGTTAGGGTATATGCCTGGGGTATATGTCAGACATGTTCATACTCAACAACGACTGCCAATAATGGACAGTCTTTACAGGTGTACAACTGCCTTGTGGATATGCATCCAGGCCTTTAATGTCTCATGTGATACACCTTGGGACTCCACAATACCTATGGATATGTGGATACCAAGGGACACATGACATAACATGAGGCTGTATGTACACATTGGTACCCAACATACATGTTGAGGGCTACCACCTATGTGGTACTGATGGGATAGTAAGTATAGTACATGTGGATGACCATGCCATAGTCGGCTTACTGCTATACAGCATGTATCAGATGACAGATATCTGTCTGTATGATACCCTTGTGTAGGATATGCGTCCCATCCAGGGAATGGATTGTAGGCCAATGCATGCATTTCCAGAGTTGGATGGACACATCCCTAGTGTGTTTGCATGTACCTAAGCGGGCTATATGCCAAATAGGTGTGGTCACAGGAATGGGTGGCGGTCATTACCACTGGTTAGTGTTATAGTGTAGCACCGGAAGGATCCAACTGTTACTGCGTTCCCTACGACTGTGTGTCATTTGTCAGGACATCATCCAATGCTTGCTTATAGTCATGCTGTTGAGATTGTGTATACTACCAGACCACAAATCACTGACAGATACTAACAGTATCACCCACAGCATAGTGTCAACCCATGTCATACACACATGTCTACCCATGTTAGTACATAACTGTAGTAGAATGCATACTGGCCATTGAAAGATACCATGAGATGTTAACAATGTGTACAATGGGGTATGCCACACGTCCCATGTGCCCACTATGCACGTACATGCAGACAGTGCGCACCCACCATGTTCACATATGTACACTTGCTAATCTGTACTGCACACATCACATACATACTGTCCACTCACTAACACATGCTGGCAACACATTACACTTCAGCCAAGTGGCACATGGGTGGACAATACATACTCATACCTAACAGTGCTGTAAACAATGCTACATTGACAATCAGAGCTTTGATGCATAATGCCTGCTGAGATATACCTACAAGGATGTCATTACACTTTCCTGTTGACAACTTGCTAATATTGCTACACTGCTATAGTGTCACCCTGTGCATCAGCACCATGTTAGCCTGTTCCTCCATCAATGTTACAGATGACAGGAGGTGACACAGGTATCATCATATGCACAGGGCGTTTTGTTGTTTGTCAGAGCCTGACATTGACCCATCCAATCGACATGTCTGTGTGTGTGTTTGTGTGTGAGGGACAACAGTACAGCATGGGCCAATGTTGATGTAATGTGTGTGTGTGTAGGTGTGAGCCCTAGTTGTTTGGTTAATGTGTGTGTGTCTGCATGCACACAGCTCCACCATGTGGCTGCCATATACAGTAGTTTGTGGGACAGCCACAGACTGTACCTGCTAGGCTGTACAGATCACTGTCTCCTGCCATGGAAACAGTACCTGTGCCTGGCAGAGGTGCTACAGACAGTATCAGGTACCAACCCTGACTAGGTACTGTCCTCAGAGGCAGAGGTAGGATGACTGGACCCATGTCCCGGATAGGACTGGCCAGAGCCACGCGCACATGGTCTACTGGGACGGTCAATGGACAGGCCAGCCTCAGCATTGCTGGGGCTGGTACTGCCACTACGGGAGCGGCTGTGAACTGGGGGCCATCCGCGACCACTGCCAGCTGTTGCTGTTGCTGGCATGCATTCGTGTTGACGTTACAACCATCCCGCATGGTCCTGGCTCATGGAAGACATATTGTGGAGGGCATCTAATGTCTCCCCCCAACATCTATCAATGACCTCGGTGTAAGCCCGGATGGCACTGGCAAGGTCACGGATGCTGTCATTGATAGAGGTGTAATGTGCCCTCTGCACCCTAAGTCCCTGCCTGGTGTACCATTCCATACGTGCCTGAGCCTGCATTACAGCCCAGAACATACTGGACGTCGTAAGACCAGTGAGGGCACGCCTGCCAGGGGCAATACGACCAGCGGTGCTCCCCCGAGAACCCCTGGACCTCCGCCTATGTGGTACTGTTCCAGGAATACAGCTATGGCTGCTGGGAGGGGATGTAAGTGCCATGGGTACCACACTCTCCTGGTCAATGCCAACTGTATGCTGTCCCTCACCTATGGCCATTGGTGGTGAGGGATGTATTGACAGTATGAGTGTGCACATAGATGGGGTTGAACGCTGTGTACTGTCGATTGGTGGACCATCGACAGACCCTGTCAAACCTTCCTGTGCCACAATACATGTCTCATCATCAGCATTACCCATGGCAGTGGCTTCAGGTTCCCTGCTGCATTCGGCCACCCCTAACTCAGCACCTGTGAGAGGAAGACAGGAAACACACTTTACGGTCTGCACATGAACACATGCACACAGGCACACAGGTACACAAGCACACATGCACACATGGACACATGGACACATGGACACATGCACACATGCACACATACACACATGCACACTCCTCACTACAGCAGATAAACACACACAACAGCAATCCAAAACATACTCAATAGTGGTTGAAGGTGGGTGACAGTATCACAAGGCAAACAGTCACATCACACGTGTCAGCATGCAGAATATGTGTTGATCAAGTCCATGCAGTGTGAGTGTAGACAGCCATAGTTAATGACATTTAAACATGGCTGTGGTGCATGTGTGTACATGTTCAGTGATTGCCTACACCCTAAAACACAATGTGTACAAGGACATGTCATTTCTGTGCAAGTATAATAAGCTCTGCAATGTCCTGTACACCATCACTCACAGGTATACATGCCATGGCTGCATGTGTTATCTGTGTGTCGCATGGATTTCCATGTCTGAATGCAGTGTCTGTGTCTGTAGAAGATAATTGTGGACACAGGTGTAGCACATGCATGCTATGTACACACACAGGATGAGTGGTGCATGTATGTGTGATGGAATACCCATCCTGGACATGGCCATTGTACAGTGGTTATGGTGAGTGTGGGTTATATTCCAGATATGCCAGTGCCAGCCATGACATTGCATGGTACATGACTGCAACATTCAACATCACACATACCCAATGGGTGTCATGTGACCTATATACCCAATATCATTCCAGGACAAATATGTGTCACTTTGTACAGAATGTGACTGCTATGCATATTGTGCATAGCTGCATATGTTTGCACACACACAACATGCTATGCATAATGTGTATAGGTGCATATGTGTGCACACACACAACATGGAGGTGCAAAGCAATGCCAGCTATGTGTAGTACTGTGGTCACTGTAACTGTATGGGGTATAGTACCATTAGTCATCATCATCATCATGCATCATGTGGTCACTCAAGGCCACTAAAGTGTGCTAGACCACTGCCTAGCATGCTGTACCTGAACCGCAGTGCCGTGGCTAAGCTCACACTTACACAGCCATGTTGCAAAAGGGTGTATGAGGTTCCCAATAGGGAGCATTGCCTAACATGACTGTGTTATGTGTTGAAGAGTGTTGCACAGCCCCATGCTACGCTCCTATCCCTCAGGTATATTATGTGTGGTGTGTGGATGACATGTGGGATACTGAAGTGTGACCTGGCAGCGAGTGTCTGGTTACACTATGTGTAGCATGTTGAGGTGTACTACGTATGACAAACACGTTATGTTGTGTACATGTGTGTCAACTATGCCTATCCAATGTGCAGTATAGTGTTGCCCCATTTGTGTCTTATGCTTTGTGCATTGCATGTGATTGAGGCAGCTACTGACTTTGCTGAGATGTTTAGTGTCTCACAGCAAACATGCACAGCATGCCTTATGCGTAGGTGTGTTATCTGTACATGGCCTTCACCTCACCTATGACATGCACATTTCAATATCAATTTTAAAGTGTTAACACACTCACCAGCATGTATCGTCTGTCCTGCTGTCACACCAGAGGGACCTACAAGAATATGACACAGTTTGTCAGTGGCCACAACTGTGGCATTGCTACTTTGAGTGTGCTAAACTACAGTAGAACAGCAGGCATAGGTGTATGGATACTATTCAAAATATCAGTATTGCACACAATAGGCAGCACAACTGCTAAACACAGTACACATCTCACATATGCATAATCTAACAATACAGGTAACAGTAGTCTACAGCTAGGGCATGCTACCTGCACGCTCCATGTCACCATGCTGGGTGGCTCCGGCCTCCATGATGACACTTGTGTGATGTTGTTGCTGCTGTTGGCCAGGAGCCACCACACTTAGGAGCAGTTCCTCCACTCTGGTGAGGGGGGATGTATGGCCACTCCACCACCTGTGGCAAGCTGTTGTCTATGGATATCAGACGCATGCCGCTGGACATGTCTAATTAAATCACTGCAGTGATGGCATACCTGCTCATATGTCCGGTTATGCATGCCTATGTCATTTACCCGACAAACAAGATCTTGCCACAGTGCAGTATGCTCATGCTGGTGCTGGCTGGCCCTGGTAAACAGCAGGGTGTAGTGCTGAACCAGGCTGTTGTGGATTTCCTGTTCCTCTGTGGCTGTTTAGGAGGGATTCCTTTGATGAGCCATAAGCCTGGAAGACGAGTAAACAATATGTGTGAGCAAGTCATGTGGCACACTTAACATTATACAGTACAGATATCAATTAACTGCCATATATAGCATCTGTTCGTCTGTCAGAGGATACACACATTCAATGCCACATATCAGTGCTCAGCCCACAACTGGCTGACAGTGCCTGCCACACTCCATATAACAAATCAGTATACACCAGTACTCGGCACAATGTTTGGGATCCAATGCACAGCCTCGCCATGGGGGTACATATCAAGCTAATGCATGAAGAAATATGTCATCCATTGAAATGAATTTGAAGTACAGTTACAGTGTAACCAGTAACCCACCCTAGTCATTGGTGCCATACCCCTACCTAACATATGTGCACAGTTGTTAATATAGCTGGCATACTGCTGTAACAGAGTATACATGTTACTAGGTACACACGCAAACCCTGCAACACACATGTGATTGCGGACATGGTACAGGCATCATTACACACACATCAGACATTCATACAACACACACATGTATGCTGACACAGATGAGCATTTCCTGTGTACCTTACAGTACTGTGTGCCCCTACTTACAGATACCTATGCCTGAGGTATGTAATCTGTGCAGACTGCAGGAAACACTCAAGACAGTGTTACCAGGGAATGCGAACATACACCATACTGTGCTGTTTAGGCCTACAGATTCAGGTAGTACAACAGTTCAAATGTCAGCTGGATTCACCAGCAGTACCACTTACTGAGCATAAATGTATTGCTTCAACCTATGATGGGACACCACAGTCGTACACAGGGGACTATGTCACAACATATGCCATCCTACTATATCTGCATCCCAATAACTGACACATCTTTCTCTGGCCTCACACCTAGGACACAAACGACCATGACAGAAACAACCTCACACTAAGCTATCACACTGTTACAGACCTTGCACACAATCACTGTCACACTCATTCCACCTCACATAGCAGGTATTGCACTGAGTACATGTGTGTGTGTGCATTGTGTCAAAGGTAGGTAATACACTATTGGCCCTAGGGCCTACAGCAGCCTAGCCATATGCTACCCTGGCCTTTGACACACATGTAATTTGATTTCACTTGCTCCTGTCAAACGCATACACAGAGGTGATTCCCAGGGTGTGTTACCTATCCCCCAGACAATCATCAGGGGTATGTATGGCATCTACTACTGAGGAGCCTTGTTTGTTAAAGCTGGGTGATTTACTCCAGAGTATGGCATATTTGACAATAGGAGCCTATCCCTCCAGCATGTACTGTTTAGTGAGGTGGCGGGGATTAGGGACCTACGCTGTGTAGCCTGGTGGGATTATGAGGTGTTGACATGGTGGTTGTCTGACTGCTATGGGTGAGACATAGCTCTGTATGTTTGGCAGAGGTAACCTCTGGGTGGCCGGTATGCAACGCACTGTAGCTGTGGCTATGTCAGTCTGCA
>NC_056729.1:312279314-312284314 GCF_019279795.1 Protopterus annectens
TTTGTTGACTAGGAGTGTCCGACTGGACGTGGGTCCATTTTCAGCGGAGGCCCGGGGAGAAAAGCTCCACAGTAAAATAAACAGACAGTAGTTACATTTGATTACATAGCGATTAACAATTTAACATAGAAATTACTTGCAACATATTTACAGATGAAGAACATAGTACATCAGTAGACAACTAGAATCTTTATCTGTGAAGTACATAACAGGCATTAACAAATGTAACAATGAGAAGTTCCTGCTGTATAATAAGTACTAGGCTTATGAGCATCTGAGCTTGCTATCATCAAGGTAGTTAGTGGAGGTGAAAGAAAGGTAGTAGTTGGATGGGGTGGATGATATTAGAGTGGGAGTTGCAAGGGCATAGCCAGCATGTTTTTAGGTGCTTTTAATAAAGTTTTGAAGTTGGTGCATGATGGTGGAGGTAATTGTGGGTGGGAGTGAGTTCCATAATTTGGCTATGGTGCAAGAGAATAGTGCTTCACCAGCAGAGTTATTGGCTTTACTGATCTGCAAGTGATTTTTGTTGCTGGATCTTAGTGGTCTGGTGGTGCGATAGGGTTGGAGTAGATTCTGGAGGGATGGGACATTTAGTGGATGGTTTACTAGTTTGTGGGCGAGTGAGAGTTGATACCACTGAAGGAGGTGAGGGAGTTCAAGCCAGCCCAGTTCAGCAAGTGAGAGACAGTGGTGACTACAGTAGGATGCCCCTGTGGCGAATTTGGCGATTTTGTTGTAGCAGGTCTCTAGCTTGTTTAGATCACATTGCCTTAGGTTGGTATATACTGGAGAGGCATAAAGTAGGGTGGAGATAGTGTGGGAATTTGCTATTGAAATCTTTGCTGCTTTGGTGAGAAATTGTTTATTTCTATATAATGCTCCTAGTTTTTTGTGGACTTTTTTTATGGTCATGGATATGTGAATGTCAAATTTTAGTTTATTGTCTATTTCCACTCCTAGCAATTTGGTGTGTTCAGTTGGGTATATAGTGGTGTTGTCTTTTGCTGTGATGTTAAAGTGAGAGTTGTTTTGAGTATGTTTGGTGGGTTGGAAGATGAGTAGTTTAGTTTTGTTTGGGTTGAGTATTAATTGGGCATTGGATAACCATGTTTCAACAGAGGAAAAGGCTTCCTGTGTGACCTTTTGCAGTTTGGGTAGGGACTGGGCTGAGCAGATGATGGTTGAGTCATCTGCGTATTGGATGAGTGTGCCATGTTTGGTGGCAGAGGCTAGATTATTGGTGTAAACAGAGAAAAGTAGGGGTCCAAGGATGGATCCTTGGGGAACCCCTATGGAGACAGGTAGTTGGGGAGATATGTCATTCTGCCATACAACGTATTGTTGGCAGTCAGACAGGTAACTCTGAAACCAGTTGGTGACTGATTGTGAGAAAGATAGGTTATTGAGGACAGAGATAAGTTGTTTGTGTGGGACCATGTCAAATGCTTTAGATAGGTCTAGGAAAGTAGCAGAGGAGAGATAGCCATTGTTTTTATGCTGAAGGATAGTGTTAGTAAAGGAGAGTAAGGCAGTGGTGGTGCTATGGTTTGGTCGGAAACCATGCTGAGTACTGGAAAGGAGGTTGTTAGTAAGGAAGTAGTGTGAGACCTGAGAGTGTATGCATCTCTCTAGTATTTTGGAGAGTGGAGAGAGAATAGCTATGGGGCGGTAATTGGTTAGTTCTGCACCCTTTGAAGGGTCCGGGCTGTGGTGTAGGGAACACTTACTACTAACTTACTTACTAACACTATCCTTCAGCATAAAAACAATTGACGGGGAAGGTTGTTTGGAAATCGCAAGCCCATGAGCCCACAGATGGTAACAGTGGGACTGAGATCCCCACCCATGGGCAGTCACCACTGCACCTTTATAGCCCCAAAGATGGCTGTGCTGGGGGCTGAGTAGGACAGGCAGGCTCACCCGAGAGACACGCCACTCTCACCTCAAGCTGGCATAGGGGATCAGTAACTGAATGCTGGATCTCCCTACTCACCACAGCCCGGACCCTTCAAAGGGTGACAGGTGGCCCTTCTCCGCCCATGCTTGCATGGGTGGGACGAGACCCTTCCCCTGCAGTGCTTCCACCCGAAGGTGGCACAGGACCAATGGAGGAGGGGAGCCCGGGCTAGGCACTGGAGCTGCTGGTGCCATGTGCACTCGCCAACTGAGGAGAGACAGGTGGGTCCGCTGGGACCGGCCTTCCCATACATTCTGTGATTAGGTGTGTTTAATTACAACATAAACAACAGCATTCCAGATTAGTTGTAACAGCATGCAGTAATATTCCCATTAACCCAACACACCAAGGTTCCAACAGTTGAACAGCAAGCATAACACATGCATATATTGAACAACAGTGGATATTCCAACAGCATGCAGGGATGTTTGGTAGCAACAGGCCACCATGAATGTTGTGTTTGAACAGGGCACATGCATCAACATGAATGCAAATATTTATAAAACAATAGGACATATGTCCCAAAAAATATTTAAGATTACACATACCCATTGAGGTGTGGAATTGCATGGTTTATGCACAAACAGTAGGGTGTAGAAAAGAACCTCAGTTAACATGTTACAATTACTTTTACTCTACACTACATTCCTACTGACTGCAACTGTATATTCCCTACATGTATTATTACACTTGCCACCATGCATTAAGTTGAGTAATGGGTTTGGCTCGTTCAATATATACTTGACCTATATCTGACATACTAACTGTCCAAGATGCTGATGTTACTGCTAGATATTTCATGATTACTTTTATATTTCTTTATCTACATTTGATGTTTTCACATGACATTTTCACTTCAATTTGTACACAACCCTGCATTTATGGAAGCACACTCACATTTCTGGGGAACATATTAGTATGCTACTCATGTGCAAGATTTACTTATGCATGCCAGCCAGTAACTGACTGTTGAGGACTGTATATATGCTTCACAGCTACTAGCACTTCCAACACCCACTTTAGATGGGACTGCAGAACTCTGGGTTTCCAGCACTTCTTAAAACAGTACTATTTGTATAATGCAAGGGTACAACAACAATTCAAACTAAGTGACACACTCAGACTCCGGGATTTAAACCTTTATTACTGACATTACACACTTTTCCACAGACTCGCATCTTTATTTGTTGTAACAGTGCATATGAAAGACATATTCAAGACAGATTAGACCTTTATTAAAGGGTTAGAACACACTTTTTTAGGCTCAGTCACTTATGTTATATGACAGTACCTGCAGAGATTTTATTCCAGACATATGTTACCTTTCTTAAAGGGTTACTACGCCCTTTTTCTAGCTCTATGAATTGTCGTATAACAGTACATGGAGAGGACTTATTCAGGCCATTTTATGGTTGTATTATTGTACTACAACACTTTATTTCATGCTCACTCCCCTATTTTATATAACAAAACATGCAAAAGAATCACTAACCTGCCTGGTGGTGCAGCCTTTGCAGCCTATCAGCATAGGCTTGCTGATTCGCAGCACGGTCACCTGCAGCTGTAAAGTAAATGAAGGGATATTGAGACATACCTATCCGTTATACCAACTCAATTATCAATTCTTACATACTGCATTCCATGGCTGCATACTCAGTCGTGGGGCATCCTGCATCCCACGGGCCTCCTGGATCCATTGATTCAAGCGGTTCTCCTTCCATCTCTTCAGGTTTGCATGGTGGTGACGGACCTGCTCCCCGATGTGAGGAACGCCTGTGGCACTGGTGAGGTCATGAAATAACCAGTTCCAAGCCTCAGCCTTGTATTCCATCTCTTGGAACTGGCCCTGCAGGAGTTTGGACTCATGACGGTGGACAAGGAGCCAAACCATGTATTTTGACTCCTCAATGCCTCAACGCTGCACTCGGAAGCGTGACCCCTCTCCTGCACCTGCCATTCTGACTGCAAATGTGAGCTACAATCAGTTATGGTGAGTATTCCCGCCTATGGGACTTAAATATGCCACATTTCCCACACTTTTTTGTGATTGGCCATTTTTGAGAATTCTAAGCTGACTGCAGACCTGCTTAGTAATGATTAATCTACCATTTCTAAGTATCTGTATGTTAATAGTGGCTACTTCTCCTAAGCTGTCATGGCTTAGTGGTTCTGTACTTTGATTATGATGCCCTGGGTTCGAACGTTGTCATTCTTTTATTTTTATTACTGTCTAGACAGGCTAGGGAGTGAGGCTGTGTTTAAGCAACTTAGCTCTACGTTGCTCCCCGGTGCCCTACAGTGCCCTGGTTGGCACGGTGCACATGTCCACGCAAACACATTGCGCTGGGTAAAGTGGTTTTAAACTTTGGGCAACTCTATTGCGCTGGGTAAAGCGCTATTAAACTATGGGCAACTCTGTTTAGCTGGGTAAAGTGCTATTAAACTATGGGCACTTCTGTTTAGCTGGGTAAAGCGCTGCTTAAGAGCAGGCTATTATATAACTGGATCCTTTAAAAATATATATTTTGTTCACTGATACATTGGTCATTTCACTGCTTTTAATAATATTTTAATCATATATGTCTGGTATTATTTCAAATACTGATTTAAAACATAAATAAGAAGGGGAGTGGTGGGACTCAAATCGTGAATGCCTCCTCTTTGTGTATACACTCTACCATTACGCTATTGCTATTTGGCTTAATTTGCATAAGTAGTTCTTATATGCTCTTCAGTGTCACAATTGCTAACTGTGGTTAAGCAATGGGCACACCCGCGCAAACAAGAGCAAATACGGGCAGCTATATCGTGGATTTAAAAAAAAATAAAATTAATTTTTTACGTTTTATAACTGCGATGGGAGTTTACAGTGTCAGGGCGTGTGGTATTGGGTGCAAGTACATTTGAGCAAACTCGCTCTTGTCTGTTGACATTATGCTTTTTAAAATCTTGCAGGGGCGTGGACTTTTAGACTGCTCGGCAGTCGGACATGCCCCCTGCCTTCCTACTCGGTCCGTGTAAGAGTTACAGATGAGTCAGC
>NC_056729.1:312289314-312299314 GCF_019279795.1 Protopterus annectens
GCATCAACAAGTAGTTATGCTAACAGCTCGCTCTATCTGCCGGCTCTGGAAGGAGTGGATTTTGACTCTTTATTCAACAGCTGCAGCATTTGGGAACAAGTTGGGTAGGAAAGGAAACACCACAAGCTTTGGAAGGAGTGGATTCTGGCTCTTTATTCATTAGCTGAAGCATTCGGGAACAAGTCAGGTTATGTAGGAAACCACTTACTATTTCGGCTGAAGAGAGTGAGTGTGTGTGCGTATGTGTGTGTGTGTGTGTGTGTGTGTGTGTGTGTGTGTGTGTGTGTGTGTGTGTGTGTGTGTGTGTGTCAGTCATTGCCTGTGTCTGGTATCATTAATAGTTAAGGCACTTCATGACACAGTTGTTTCTGCTACTCATTGCAACTACTCGTTGTCATATACATTTGTAGATAAAGCTAATGAGATGCTGATCTTGTGGGAATGTGAAAATGTAAGAATCTCCAGATGGCACAGCTGTGCAAAATGGCACCTCAGTGCATTGCAGTTCGAGCTGCTGCAACATTTTCTGTGATTACCAAAGAAAGACACAGTGATAGGAGCATGCATGTACTGTAATTAAGAAGAGAGACAGACATACAGTTTGGATATGCTACCTTATGGAAGAGAAATAGGGGTTCTTTTTTTTAGAGAAATAGATAAAGTGATGAGGAGGGGGGCATACAATACTGAGAAATAATTTCAGCATATTGGCACTCTGAAACAAATTGGTTATGGCACTGATACACTGCAAAACAACAGAAACATTCAAGATAATTGGGAATTAATGCTCAGATAAAGCTGGGGGCTCTGCATGTGCAGTGGAGAGTATCTCTGAGACATTCTTTAGCTAGCATCTTCAAGATTTTTGACACATTAGATTAACTGCCATTAAAGTGGAAATTCTCATTTGCACTAAATGCAATATAATTTGTGCATAGAAATTGGAGGCAAAGAACAATTAAAACATATTCTTGATTTGCAATACTATGCAAGAGATTTAGTGATTCTCTGTCAAAGCAAACCTGTAATTTGGAACATCAGTGATTTACAGAACCTACCATTTATCCAATGTTTGGTAGGACATATTGTGTTAATTAGTTGTTTAAATATATCAAAAGTTAAACAATATAAGAGGAGAAAATGGACTTTTAAATTACACATTTATCTGTTTAAGATCCATTAATAAAAACTCAAGAATTTGATTAGACATTAAAGTCAAAACATTATCAAATAAATAAAATGAATTAAGATTAGTGTGAAATTATCAGAGTTATGCCCTTTTTGACAGATTTGATAATGTTCATGATATAATAATTAAGCAACAGACTACAGTGGTCTTACTTGTATTACAGTAAGCCTATGGATATTTCGAGCTTGGAAATGATCCTCAAATTAGATAATTATGCAATGAGTCAAGGTGTAACTCTACAGCTTTGGTGATAACTGATCTATGACAGAAAAAAATAAAACCATTGTGTGGGTGTGTGTGTGTGTGTGTGTGTGTGTGTGTGTGTGTGTGTGTGTGAGAGAGAGAATGCCCCCCAATCTAAGCTAGAGGAACTCAGGCTCAAACCCAGTACCTTGGGTATAGGGTAAAAAGAGCCTAAAGTTCCAAGCCACCATTTCTGAATTAAAGCCTCATATTGTTGATCTGTTCCTCATAAAATCTGTGGTTTTCAGGATTATGGCAAATCACTGAAGGATTGAATTCACTAAATAATGACAGGCATTTGAATTTCAGGCTTACATGTGTGTTTCTTGTTTTGTGTGCAAGGGGCCAATGATTTGAAAACGGCCCAAAAGTAATCTTTATCTACCACTGGTCAGATGCATTTTCTTTGGATGTGGTGTGTGGGTTTTAATGCTGTTTCAATGAATGTGAGTTTCAGTGGCAGAGACGTTTTAATGCCAAGTCTATTTCCATTGTGAGACAGTATAGCTTTGTTTAGCAGATGTCTTAGTGTTTGTGCATTGTACTATAATATGTAAAAATAAAATCCAAGTAATCATTGTAGAAGTAAAGTAGTATGTACACATTAGTGTTTATGGTAAATGAGGTGACATAGACAGGTAATGGGACACTGGAATGGCTGCAGGGGGACTCTGGAGCCATATTTTGGTTGTCTGTTCTTCAGTTTGCGTTTGAAAGTAGGTATCCCACAATTCCATTGGAGTGGGTGAGGTTACGTAATTATGTATGCAAATGTGATGTTAATCAGCGTACAGATTTGTACCTATTTTTCATGGGCCTTGTCCAGATTTTTGATGTTTCCAGGTTGAGAGGTATGGTGACTAATAAAATGTGGTACAATGATACATTCTACAGGGAAGAATAAATACTCAGCCAAGGACAACTTCACAAGTCAGGAACTCAAATATAACTTAAATAAACTAACTTTCTTGGCTCTGTGTCACAGAGAGAGGAAACTTCAACCACATTCCAGATGAAAAAATAACTGTGGACAGCAAACAACAACCAAAATGAGTACACACCAGCAGAAGAAAACCAAGGTAGTCCGAAACACAGGTTTATTCAGAACATACAGTTGAGCGCTTTCATCTGTTACATGAACCAAACTTCGTCAGAACAACTATCTTACTTAACACTTCCCTTTTATACCCTTCCTAATTAATCAATTACTCAATTTTAATTCATTCCATTCAAAAACACATACCCTGAATATGTAAAAAATGTTAATACACTTAATATATACTTAATAATAAATAGTTGTACACTTAAATAACACATAAAACAATCTGTAAAAAAACAATCTATAAAAAACAACCATGTTTTCCTCATCTTCAATATACTCAGTAAACTGGTGCATTCGTTTATACCTGGGTAAACGGTGGCATTCAACTTCAGCTGCCAATGTAATTCACATGCATCTAGACATTCAGGTGTAACCCTACCTTGTACATCATTAATAATGTGTTGAATAACCAAAAACTGAAACTTATGACTACTATGTTTATCTATATGCCTACTCAATGCATTGGTTTTCACCCCTTTTACTATATCAGTGGTGTGTTCATATATTCTTGTTTTAAATGCCCTGGCGGTTTTACCCACATAAAATACAGGGCAGTCTAAACACTTAGCTAAATACACCACATTCTTAGAACAACTTGTGTCCTGTATTTTGGACTACCTTGTTTTTCTTCTGCTGGTGTGTACCCATTTTGGTTGCCATATTCCAAATGAACTGAGCAGTGGATAAAGCAAAGGTTCCAAGCCTTGCTCACCAGTCCCGGGGGGGGGGGGGGGGGGCAGTTCTGTAGTTTGTTACTATGAGTTAACCATCTGCCTAATTAAGGTCAGGGTATTGAAGCATTTGTGAGGACTGGGCATACAGCCCTTTGAAGTCAACCCATAGCACTGTATATAGCTCCTACTGGGAAATGTGTGGCAACGTTTGTGTATCAAATGGGGCAGCACTGCAAGGAATATATCAGTTGTCACATGGATTTGGGGATAGGGCAAAGAAAGGATAAACTCTAAAAGCTACCTGAATGGAGGTCTATAGCAGTCAGCTGCCAGTCAGTGAAAAAGGATCAGTCAGTTGGTAGGATGGTCAATGACCATGAGTCAGCGGGGAAAATCACTTAAAAAAATAAACCAGTGTATCCCAATAATTGCATACTTTATGCTGTGTCTGGATGTTTTCCTTTCTTATAAGTTTCAGTATTCTGGACTCATAGTCCATTTAAACAAGAAAATAAAACTGGCATATTTTCTGTTACTGTTTTCAGATAAAAAATGTGTTAAATTCTAAAATGCTATATAGTGTATGTAAACTTTTCTTTTTGCATTATATCAAAAATATGAATATGTAGTCAGTACTATAGCAAATAGCATGCTGCCCCTGTCTATAAAGAATGAAACCACAAATACCAGATATTTTTTGTAATAGTCTATGTAGGTAGAGCCAACAATGACAATAGCTGCATCAGTGACAGCAGCTATGATTTGTAACCTAACTGACTTAAGCTGTTATCAGTAATTGCAAATAGTACAGATGGTTACTTAGACAACAGGCAGGACCTGCAAACTCCAGTGCATGTGTCTTTATAATGTGTTCATTAATTCAGATGGAATAGACATAAGGAGGTATCTCCTGACCCTATCAGTGTAATTCCTGAGTACTATAGCATGAAGACAGCAAAAGTGGGCCTGTTTTTCTATTTATTTATGCATTTATTTTAAACTTAATTTAATTTTTTATATACTAGATATTTACAGGAAATAGCTTTTTCAATAAGTATTATATATAAAATATCACACAATCAGTAAATAAAGCTATAATCAAATAAAACAATTGTAAAAATATGTAGTAAACAAATGGCTTAGCAATACTACAGAGTTCCAAATTAACATTTAGAGAAAAATTGGTAAAAATGTCACAAGATCCTCCAAGAAAGCTTTTCCCAGACAAATAGCTGGTATCAAAAAAACAAACAAATTTTAAATGTCAAAAAATGCATAATAGTCTCCTTTGGCAAGCATGATGTTCTGTGTAACCATCACGTCAACACACTCAGCAAAATTGATCCTGAACCTCGGAACTTATGTAGATAACAAGCTGTCATTTGATCATGTATCCACTACTGTAAGAATGTATTTTTTCATTGTGCAGTTTATTGGCCAAGACATGACTTCTAAGTACAGCAATATGATCATTTTACTGTATTTGGCACTTATTAGGCTGACCATTGAGTTCCATGCCCCCTTCAGTATGCACCTGTCCAAACACTTAACACAACCCTAATGACCACAGTGCTTCCTCACCAAGAACATTAAGGGTCTTAATCATAAAAACTATAGATTGTCTCAAATTTCTGTTCCACTTCTCAGTATCATACACTCTACTGAGGAACAATCTCTGCATCTCATACAGAGTCTCAGTAGATGCCATCCTCTCAGATTTACTGCACATTCATAAGTACAATGGTGGCACAAAAATCTACTCAAGAGATCATAATGTGTTATACAACATAAATAGAACATGTTGAAATGATAGATGCATATCACAGAGAATGCCACTCCTTTAAAACCGTCCTCCTTTCCACATAAAACAATGTACTTCCCTTAATAATGTAATCTGGACAAATGGATGGGAGACAGCAAATTCACCTCTAGTTTAACACCCTTATCCCTTATGGATATAGGGGGTAACATTTAAATGTCCTGTCCAGCTTTGGGTTATTTGTACTTAAACTACAATGGCCAGAAATGTCATAGGAATGCAAGACTAGGCTTCTATAGATCTTCATGGATTCACAATCTAGTGAATACCCATAAACCTATGAACTTATAAGATACAATTATAGATACAACTTCAGCAGTTCTTGATGTAACATTGTTTGGCATCTTCCATATACTATAGATATATGTAATATATATATATATATATATATATATATATATATATATATATATATATATATATATATATATATATATAGTAAGGCCGTATAACAAAAAATGCACTTTTTTGTCTGCTCACTGGATTCTAAAGACACAACTGAATAAGAGTCCAGTCTGGATTATAAAAAAAGATTTCACCAGCAGAGTATAAGTAGTGATGTCAGTAGATTTGAACACTTTTTAGCAATGTGCTATTTATATTTAAAGAAAGAACAAATATATAAACATGCCCTGAGAGTCAATAATGCCTACACTCGGTGTATACTATGTATACATTGTTCTGAATGAACAGACAGTACAGACATAACTCACACCTTCGTCCTCCTAATTTTTGTTTTCCTACTGATATTCATGCAGCTTTAAATACTGACAGGGATTCATAAAGGTTAACACAAAGTATCGACTACATGTACACTTAGTGTAATCTTTCTGGGAAACTATAAATAAAAAAAAAATGTGATAAGAATTTTATTGAATACATGTTGTATACACTTAGTGTATGCTTCAATGGATTTGTCCCACTATAAGCAACGCAGTGCTACTTGTCCACTCAGTAAGGTTAAGGTATAAGCACACTACATGTTACCTGGGTGGTTCTAAGGTGATATTAAATCTTTCTAACATTTACGTTTAAATTAGGTTTATTGACCCATTTAAGTATGCATGAGAACTACTATAAGTTTAAGACAGCAGAGTTGGTTTTCCTTCTGGATCAAAACAAAGTAATTTATTGCTCTACACTGTATATCACTGCTAAATAAAACAATGGTCCATTATAGCTGCATGCATTATGCATGGTGCTGACAATGTCCCTTACACTTTAGCAGCATGTTTTCCTTGAGTTTAATAACACAGAGTCCAATTTAAAACAGAATGGCCTACAACACCAGCTTTTCCAGTGCAGTCATAATAGCAAGATATTTAATGAAGTCAAATGCTTTATATGAATCATTGCAATAAAACCATGCTTGCCTTTGAATTCTGATAAGCCTTATAGATACATTCCTGAAATGCAATAAAAGACAACGTTATGGAATAACTCTTTTGGATAGCTGAAAGCTGGCCAGAAGACTTTCGCTCTCTAAACGATCTCATAATGTAAAAAAATAAGTAAATTACAAATATTTGGATAATTTACTTAGCCAGAGGTATTGGCCAATAATCATTTCCATTTCTGTAACACCCTATTTGAAGGTAGGTACATTAATATTTAGTTTCTGGACCTGGAAGAATGTGTTCTACAAAACTGAAGAACTAAAAACATGAGGTGCAGTAAGCCAAATTAATGCACCAGGGCCTTAAGTAAGAAACCATAAGTCAATGCAGTTCTGAACACATCATGAATGTTACTTTGAGTAGCAGCTTTGCACATGTATTCTTTACTTAATTAAGAAAAAAACTAAATTACATCCTTTATAAACAGCACACCGTATTTCAGTGAACTGAAAATAGGTAAACTGTTTTGCATTAACTTCTGTGCATCACTTAAAATGTTTATTGCATTTAGTGAGCTTGTAAAACTAAGGGGTAAAGATGTCTCTCCTCGTTGCAAGAGTTTTGTATTCAGAGTAAGTAAATTTAGAGATGTGAGCCCTTTGAGGTGAAGGGGTTTACTGTGCTCTCTCTGAAAAATGTAATTATAAATTTTGTTATCAAAGTTGGCATTTTTTCATTATTGACTTTGTATTTTCACCCCCCATATTTTTTTTCGTCTGTCATTAAGTTATCTCTTTTTTTCAGTCAAGATCCGAGCTAAAATAATTGGATGGGAGATTATACATCCTGAGACTATCCTTGTTAGACTCTGAAATAGCATTAAGACAGTAATAGAACAAATCTCATCCTCCAACATACAAGTTAGATCATTTTCATCTTCTTCTTTGTAATATCTAGAGAACTGACTTGCTTATTCACCATCATTATACTGAAAATCATTCAGGTTTTACTTTGATTATTTTGTTCTTCAAATTCCTTCTTTGACCAAAATAATTTTGTTATTTCTTTAATGGCAGTTTTACAAGATTCCTTAACATATCTACCCCATTTATCCAGTGATTCTTCTTTGATATAATCATTACACTTTTTTAAATTTCCTTTAGTACATTGGGAGTCACCCAGGGAAACAAACTCTCCTCACTTCCTAATAGAGGATGCAGTAGTGCTAGCTAGCAAATCCATATCCACATAAAATAACCCATTAGAAATTATTGGCTTCCCAACCATTGATCTGGTCAACATGTGTTTCTAACTTTTTTTCCACATTGTTTCTATGGCTCACCGTTTAAATCTGTCAACTTTTAAAACAGGCCATAAATGAACTAGTTCAGATGGTCACATTTCCATAAAATTAAGCAGGTGACAACTTGTAATGTCATATACAGCTTCACATTCTGATGCATAACCATTCTCAGCTGTAAGTGCTCATACAGCCAATGAACAATAGCCAGAAACTGCACAGAGAGAAAGAGAGAGAGAGAGAGAGTCACTCCCTGTGTGCAAAAGATAATCATGGGAGACAACTATCTACATGGGAGTCAGGGGCATTTTTGCCCTTCTAGTAATGTATAATTATGTCTATAATCTTAGACTGCATTTTGACTGTAAATTGTTATTTATCCACATGTTAAATTGTATTATGTCTGTAACTGTATGTAAAGTGGGCACATGCTAAACTGTATTATGTCTATAATTGTGCATAAAGTGTACACACAACTGTAAAATCTAATAATATGTGTATTTCTGTGGAACTTTTCTCTCCGGCGCTCCACTGAAAATGGGTTCCTGACCCAGCAGGGCTTTCCCGATCGCCAAATGCCAATAAATAAATAAATATTTCTGAAGCAGCCTGAGCAAGCAGAATCCCAAATTGCAGGCCCATTAAACATGCATGTTTCCCTCCCTACCCAATGCCTGGTACAAAATATAAGCACTGCTTGGTGAGTGCTCAATTCTAGCACTCAAGCTGCAAAGAACTGAGCTGCTGTCTATGTCAGAGGAGTAGTCAAACCACAGTTAGCTGTTAGCTCCTATCTTTCTTCATCATTTATTCCAGTACCTGAATCACTAATCAATCATATTTTGTCTGCTTCCTGCAAAGGTTATAATTTCTATGCCACAGAGCTGGAATACACACCTTGTTGGTTAAGTCACCCACTATTTTAAATCTAATCTAATTACTTGTTCTAATACATTTTTTTCTGAATCTGACAATATTAATCCAAAATCTCCAGTTATTAATAATCTGACTTTTTTAAAACCAGGCAGTTTCCATTTGAGAACTGTTGTAAACCACTGTACAAAGTGACTGGAGATACAGAAAGCACTGACAAAACTAATATTTCAGGCATCAACTTTGCCCTCAGTTCAGCAACATTAAACACATCTGTATTGTGCATTCTATTAAAAGCAGAAAACTGCATTCCTTGTACAACAGAACAGTACTCCCTACCCCCAAAACAAGAGCTCCTTCCTTCATTAGTCACATTAAAATCTGCAGGTAATTCAAGTTTGTCTATCATTAATCCTCCTTGTATCAAGATTACATTATTATAAAGCCATCCCATGATTTGCTTTTAAAACAAGTTGAACATATATCATTCTTGGCATATAAACTCTGAATATAAAACATTCCAACAGGAGACAAATCATCAGAGAATAACGCATCCACTTACCTCCATGATAAAGTGGGTTTAGGTAAAATCATACTGAGCAGCTTCTATTTTAAATGGCAAGCATGTCACTTCTCTATATGAGGCCGCATGCTCTGAAGAGCTCACTCTTTGAAATCAGTAAGTGCATTCTTTACAATAACCAACCCAGAGCAGTGGCAAAGCAGAAATAAGAAAACAAGAAACAAGAAACAGACCCACAATAACAGAAACCAAAAGGAGACATTTTCTAATCACTCATTGAAGAAATAGAGAAACAACTAAATGGAAAAAAATTGACTCAATAAAAACACAATCATCTCTGATGCTTCAAGAAAGCAACAGAGTAATATAAAAATAACTCCCACAACAATAGATAAATATTTGATGTCTAATAAATTTAATAATTGCTTAATTCTTTCATGTATACTTAATTTGCTTATTAATTAATCAATTTAATAATTTCTTAATTCTTTCATGTGTACTTCATTTACTTATTAATTTTCCAGTACCTGCTTTATCTTATTCATTGTTATGCAGTGGTTTTAGGTCCTCTGTTGTCAAGGAATAGGTATAAACCTTGGTACCAGCCCTGGACAGGACCCAAGTCCATAAATGGACATAAATACACGACTCATATGTATACACTCCTACATAAGTTTTGAGGAATCACCAATTAATCCTGCTGGCATGTTTCTGAGATGCAAGAAAGTGTAACTCCTGGTTTAGACCTCCCCCCCTCACAAATACAAGTAATGTATTGCACAAAGATGGCATCACATCTGAGGTTTTACTGAGTGAACAAGGAGCTGAAAACAAAATGTGGAACTCCTGGTTTACACCACTACCTCACAGATACAAACAACATATTACACAAAGAAGGCATCACATCTGAGGGCTTACCGAGTGAGCAAGGAGCTGAAAA